>NC_142106.1:12737500-13000000 GCF_056152115.1 Neolamprologus brichardi | reverse complement strand
AAACACTAACATCCACTTTCTAATATGACAGAAGAGGTTTGGTGACAGGAGACCTGCGTCCTCTCTGTGAGCAGCTGAAACTAAAGCAGCTCGAACATCTAACAGCGGGTAAGAAATAAATCGATAGGATTTTAAAATAAAACTCACCTGCACAGGTAAACCCCACGAGGGAGACAGACAGTAAAGTCCAGCAGAGCCACGGAGATGTTACAGCAAACATGTTTCATTAGGCACATTCAAAGTGCATGAGTGAATTAATGTGAGATTGTGGAGCCGGCTGTTTTTTTTTTTTCTTTTTGTCATGCTTCACGCCTGCGCTTGTTATTGGATAAGCCTGCTGTCAATTATTCACTGTTTCGCTAACACTGGTAGACGAGTGAGTCCTCCCAGAGGGTTACCCTAACCCAGAGGCGGTGAGCCTCCGGTTTCAAAACTCACTTTTAGTGCAACCGGAAACGTTGGTTTCAAACACCGCTACATGTGGTTTCCTTAAGATTCACGGCTTCAGGTTTCCTTTCTCTCTAAAGGCCAACAGATGATGCGGTTGTAAAAAGACTTCCTGTTCTGTCTGTGGGAAATAGCTTTCTGACTTGACCTTTAAACACTTTACTGCTGAGTTCGTGGACTCAGTCACTTGTTTTCAGTCCATATTGAATAAAAGATTATTTTGAAAATACTTGTATGTTTAAAAATGGAGGAATACCTGAGTGTTATTGTTGAAGTCACCAAAGAAGTGCGACCCTGATGGGGTTTGGAAAGGCAGATTGAGTCAGATGGTTCATGGAGGGTAAAAGTACCTGCTCTCACTTCTGCAGACACAGTCAAGTCCAGATTTGTTGCCTTTTTTTCTGTGCTTCCTGATTTTTGTGCTTCTTAGTTTAAAAGTGACTTTTCTATTTTTGAGACAGGACGACAAAGGAAGGCAGTAGCTAGCGAGCTGATTGGAGACCGTAAGAGCCAATCAGAATTTTTGAAACCAAGTCTGTGATTGGTTGGATTTGTGGCACACTTATAACGGTGTACAGAGAGTTGAGCATACGAAGCAGAGAATGTTGTGAGCGCAAGCAACACATTGCGAGCAAGCCAAATGAAAAAACTGAGCGAGAGGGGGTGCTATTGTGTGTGTATGGATAAGCGCAAACACTGAAATACGTTTTTTGCACGCAGCAATGAATTTTGTTCACTCAAATTCAGCTTTTGTACGCTCAAAATAAATTTCTCCTCAAAAAGCAACACTTGCACCTGCAATTTTTTTTTTTACGTGCGCTCAAATTTTTTTTACGTGCGCTCAGAAATAACGCCATATTTATCTAAATACCTGCCTGTGTATGTGTACACCTTTTAGTACATTTAAAACCTAACATCCACTTTCTCACATGACAGAAGAGGTTTGGTGTCAAGAGACCTGTGTCCTCTGTGTGAGTGGCCCAAACTAAAGCAGCTCTAACATCTAACAGCGGGTACGACATAAACTGATAGGATTTTAAAATCAAACTCACCTGCACAGGTAAACCCCACGACAGAGACAGACAATAAAGCCCAGCAGATCCACGGAGATGTTACAGCAAACATGTTTTATGAAGCACACTCGGAGTGCACCCGCGGGTTTATATTGGGAGTCACGCAGTCACTCCTCCTCCCATTTCTAAGGCACAGCCTCCACCTACAGAAAGCTAAATCTCACGGCTACGTCACAGTCACCCTGTTTAGTGACTGTACTGTGACTGTCACTCTGTGACATACTGTTTAAAAAAGTGGGCTTGAAACGTTACGTACCGCATTGTTTGACAGAATTGAAAGCAGATTAGCTAAACAACAGCTAGCTAATGAACTTTATGACACCACACTTTGATAATAATGTAAATATGATATGAGCTTCAGGAAACATTCAAAGTGATTTTATTTCTGTTTCTATATTCAAATATTGTTCTTTTAATATACTGGCATTACTACATTTATGTGAAAGCTGACTTATATGAGTAAGTAAACTTTTCAAGCTCTGATCAGCTGCATGCTTCTGATAAAATGTGATATATTAAATATTCCTTTACTGTGAATCATGTCATATCATAACTGTTTTAAATCAGATGAAGAAGAGACTTAAACAGGCTGATTGTTGCTAAATCGAGCACATATACACAGCAGGACTGTCGAAACTGAAAATCCACGTTCTCCCACTACACACGCATGCGCACAGAGCATTCTCTGAGCATTCTGAGGATTCTCTTTTTCAAATACCGTAAATTCCGGACTACATAGCAATAGAAGGAAACAAGCAAAAAAAAACAAACAAAACAAAGCAACATACTATACACAACACCATCGCATTAATCTAGCTAAGTGTAAACAGCAGTAAATACTAAATATTGAATGTTGTTGTGCAGCACGCAGGACAGACAGCGCACAATGTGCTTTGAAGTAGCAGCCAAGAAAGGTGTGATTTAAGTCTACGAACAGTGAACACCTGTGTGCACACCTGTGTGGATCGGCGCGCTTGTATTCAGAAGGTTTCCCCATGTAATGGTCTGCTAGAGGATGTAGAGAGCCATAGCCCCGTCCCCCAGGGCATGAAGCAGGCATGGAGGAGATCCAGGCCTCAGACATCCAGAGGCCCCAGAGTGCGAGAGCCCAAGGAGGACCACCGGAGGGGCATCCGTGCCACCTTCATGGGAAGGGCTGAGGATCCCCAGATGAGGGGTCACCCAGTAGCCACCGGGCAGAAGCTAGAGGGGGCTGCACCGGCGTGCTCGCCGGCTCCGCCAGCAGTCAGCTGTGCCAGAGTGAACCGAGCCGCAGGCACAGAGGCCGGAGGCCCGAGGGCCCTCCGCGCCCCGGAAGAGGCCTGACCGAGCAACAGGCGCCAGGCCCCGCCAAGTAGCCACCGGGAGTGAGCTGGTACATACCTGAGCGCCCAGCCCCGGACACCAAGAACCAACAATGCACCGACCCCTGAGGGCATCAGTCACCGGCAGGGAGTGTGGTGAGGGGAGATAGGCCTCCACACTTGGAGGGCCTGGGAGTTCCCAGAGAGGTGGAGTCTAAGACCCGACCTGACATATAGACACAGACAAACAGGCACACACAGACACAGACATGCATTCCCACCCTCATACACACATATACAAACACTCAGCACTCACCCAACGTAGGGATAAACGTAAATGGACATGTACACACAATCACACTCCTCAAACATACTCTATACCCCGGGTCCAGGTATCCTCGCCCCCAGAGGGGGAAACGGCACCCAGACCCAAGAGATGTTACCCTTCCCCCCGGGGTGGAGGCAAGCAGACCGCCCCAGGCTCCGCAGCAGCAGGGAGGCCAATCGGACAGCCAGCATCTCTTCCCAGCCCCCCCGCCCCGATGGCTAGCAGAGAACGGGGGTGTGTTAAGACCCCCATAGCGCCGCATGCTCTAATTTTAGAAAGAAAATCAATTTTGTACTTGTACAGGGCGCACCGGATTTTAAGCCGTATACGGTTCACTTGTAATATGAGATATTTACACAGAAATATTACACATGAGGATTTTTAACGTTAATCCGTAAGGTAACATAAACATGGTAACATAAACGTTATGGTAACATACAAAAATACATACTGCAAATGCTTTTTTTCCTCCAACAGCGCCTGTAACACGGCTACTATTAAGTACGTATCGGTAACACACAAATTATGTTGCTTATGTTTTTTTTTTTACGGAACAGCGCACGAACAACATTACAACGTCTCTTAAAATATAGTAAAAATATATACCGTATATATACTACTTATCAATTTTATTGGTCTACTGTTACCAGGCAAAATGTTTTTGAAAAGAAAATATGCATTAGCCGCACGTCAGTATAAGCCGCAGTGTTCACAGTGTGGGGAAAAAGTAAACGGCTCGGCTTATGACCCAAAAACTACGGTAATGAAAGAATGACATTTTTGCAGATTCTTGTTCAGTTTGACGCTTATATTTTTATTTCCTTTTACTTTTCATATTTATACAGATTATCTCTCGTCGTCTGCAAGTCCTTAAAATTTTGAGAAAACGTGACACGTAGAGGACAGTTTATTATTTAGCTTTCTTAGCGTCTGTTTGTTCTTACTGAACGTTTGAAAACAGTCTACTGCTCTGGACCAGAAGTCCACAGAAATGGTAATGATATTAAATATTTCCCCTAAATCCCCTGAGTGGATCTACACTCTCCGTTCACACATGTCCCGGTCTCGTGTAGACAGATAACCAGATAGCTCGTTACACAGGTCAGGTCTCCCTTACCTGTGCAAAGGTGACTGGTGACAGCACTTTGCACAGGTAAGGGAGACCTTACCTTATACAAGTGTCACAGCAGTGACAGCCAGGCCAGTAAATCTGTCCCCTGAGGTGATGGATGGTCTTGGCGTTGCCAAATTGCCCTGCCCCGCTGAGCCATGGACCTTGAACACCAGGGGGCGTAGCGAATGGGACACCAGCAGCTGTAGGAGGTCTTTGCCCTGTCCTGAGGGCTGCCACCTCTCTTACACGATGCTATCATGAAGCTCAGGGTTGTCCCACTGGGCGTGGTAGCATTCACCTTGGTCGCAGTGCTGACACTCCTGTCCAACATCGGTCTCCTGCTGTTACTACAGCTGTTGCATGGTCAGAGGGAGGCACCCTTCTTCATGGAGATAGTCTGAGCAGCAGCAACATTTGATTAGTTCTTTTGAGAAAATTTCTGTCCCTGCTGTTACTGAATTCAGTGCGTGCTGTACCTCCTTTGGTCAGCTGAGACAAGCACTCTGTTTGGAGCTCATCTCAAAGCTCAATGCTTTAGAAGTAAACAAATGTACTTTCATCTCTTTAACCCCTCTGCTCTGTGTTGTTTCCATTCAATTAAACTTTATTTATATAGCACCAAATCACAACAACAGTCACCTCAAGGCGCTTTATATTGTAAGGTAGACCCTACAATAATACGTACAGAGAAAAACACAACAATCATATGATTAGATGAAGACTTTTCAGCGAGTTTTTTGGACATCCTGATAATAATGAATTACAGTGGTCCAGCCTGGAAGTAATAAATGCATGAACTAGTTTTTCAGCGTCACTCTGAGACAGGATATTTCTAACTTTAGAAATGTTGCGCAAAAGGAAGAAAACAGTCTTACATATTTGTTTAATATGTGCGTTGAAGGACATATCCTGATCAAAAATGACTCCAAGGTTCCTCACAGTGTTACTGGAGGCCAAGGTAATGCCATCCAGAGTAAGAATCTGGTTAGATACCATATTTCTAAGATTTTCAGCGCCGAGTACAATGACCTCAGTTTTATCTGAGTTAAGAAGCTGAAAGTTAGCGGCCACAATACCTACAGCATGTTCTAATCACTCTAACAGGATATTATGGTCAACAGTATCGAATGCTGCACTAAGGTCAAGAAGGACAAGCACAGAGATGAGTCCACTGTCAGAGGCCATAAGAAGATCATTTGTAACCTTCACTAAAGCTGTTTCTGTGCTGTGATGAGCTCTGAAACCCGACTGAAACTCTTCAAATAAACCATTCCTCTGCAGATGATCTGTTAGCTGTTTGACAACTACTCTTTCAAGGATTTTTGATATGAAAGGAAGGTTGGAGATTGGCCTATAATTAGCTAAGACTGCTGGGTCTAGAGATGGCTTTTTAAGTAAAGGTTTAACTGCAGCCACCTTGAAGGCCTGTGGTACATAGCCGATTATTAGAGATAGGTTGATCATATTTAAGATCGAAGAATTAATTAATGGCAGGACTTCTTTGAGCAGTTTTGTAGGAATGGGGTCTAAAAGACACGTTGATGGTTTGGAGGAAGTAATTATTGAAGTTAACTCAGAAAGATTAATTGGAGAAAAAGAGTCTAACTTAACATCAATGGTACTAAGAGTAGCTGTAGATAATATTACATCTGTGGGATGATTATTGGTAATTTTTTCTCTAATGATAAAAATTTTATTTGTGAAGAAGTTCATGAAGTCATCACTAGTTAACGTTAAAGGGATGGTTGGCTCAAAAGAGCTCTGACTTTTTGTCAGCCTGGCTACAGTGCTGAAGAGAAACCTGGGGTTGTTCTTATTTTCTTCAATCAGTGATGAGTAGTAAGCTGTTCTGGCTTTGCGGAGGGCTTTCTTATAAAGCAACAAACTATTTCTCCAGGCTAAATGATGATCCTCTAAATTTGTGACACGCCATTTCCTCTCCAGATTACGAGTCATCTGCTTTAGGGTACGTGTTTGAGAATTATACCACGGAGTCAGGTACTTCTGACTAGAGACCTTAGTTTTCACTGGAGCTACAGTATCCAGAGTCGTACGTAGTGAGGAGGTGAAATTATTAACAAGATAATCGACCTCTGTTGGGGTAGCGTTCAGATAGCTGCTCTGCTCTGTGTTGGTACAGGGCATTGACGATGATAACAGTGGCTGGATTATATTCTTAAGAGATGTAAAGTGATGCTTAAAATGAGAAAGGTAGCAAAGGGTAGCAAAATTATAAAAAACTTCAGTTAATTTTGAATGTTCTAAAGAAATTCAGGACATTATTGTAAGAGGTAAACTAGAAGGGGAGGTGGTGACGCTAATCAATCTCTATATTCCCCCTGAGAGCAACCAACAAAATGTGAAGACTACTTACAACAGTCATGTCAGAATCTGAAGGGACAGTGCTGTGTGCAGGAGACTTTGTAGTATTTGACCACAGGATTGATACAACAAGCATGAATAGGAGCAAAAACAGCCTGGCGAGAATGGTTAATACCTTTATGAAAGAGCAGGGAATGGTAGATGTATGGAGGGAACATTATCCGCTGGATAAGGAGGATACACACTACTCAAAGACTCACAACACTTACTCAAGAATTGACTATGTCTTAATGAACAGAAGGGATCTATATAGAGTAACTGAATGCACAATTGGAGTGACAGATATTTGTGATCATTGTGCCATTTGGAGAGAGGCGATCATGATTATCTCAGTAATCCTTAAAGAAGGAAAAGTCACTGAATATTGTATCAATTACAGACTCGTATCGGTACTCACTGTGGATGACTAAATATACACATCTATAATTGCTAAACAATATGGGGCAATTGTGACAGATCTAATTAATGATTAATTAATGATTAATTAATGATTAATTAATTGGATACAAACAAAAAAGGACAGTGCAGCCCTAATAATCTGGATGCAGAGAAGGCTTTCCACAGTGTAGATTGGAGCTTTGGAGCTTCCCATACGCTGTGCTTGAAAGGTTTGGCTTTAATGACGGTGCTGTGATGTGTATCAAACCTATTTACTAATCTGCGACAGCTGGACTGAGTACTCATATTAAACATGATCTAAACCGATGGTCAACTCTTCCACTAGACTTTTTTAGTGCAAGAATCACAACAATAAAAATGAGTATCCTCCCACAGCTATTGTACCTTTTCCAATCCCTGCCAGTTAAGATCCCAGTGGAAAAATTCAACGACTGTGATAGGCTCATCTCTAGATTTGTTTGGAACGGTAAAAGGCCTAGAATAAAATATTCAACATTAATACTGTCTAGGAAGCAAGGTGGTGTGGGACTCCCTAATCTAAACAACTGAGACTCTGGACTTCCTCTGTTACTGTGTTTCCACACAGCAGCTGCTGCATTAGACTAAGTGAAAAGTTTGCCTTGTTTTCTCTTCATAAAACATGGTTTCTTGGTAAAGAGGAACTTCTCTGCTGTCTTTGCACACATCAGAATAGCTTCAAATTACAGATACTCCTGTATGAAACTTTATTTTATGGCCTTTGTTGTAATAGAGGTACAAACAATCATCACCTCTCAAACTGCTGAAACTTGCACAACTGTCACTGAAGAGTAAACACAGTTTCACAACACAGAGAGGAACAACCAGCAGCAGGCATGTTGGTGATATTCATGGATGCAAAGTTGACGTAATGTTCATTTGGTGCCAAGAAATATGATCCCTGCTCAGATTAGCACCAATGTCACGTGGTGTTTTAGTACTCTGATCTCACAGGAGTAAATGTGACACAGGAATTTGCTCGTGTGAGCCAGCAGATTCAAATCAACACATGTTTATTGTATTTATCCCAGAAACCCTTCAGCAAAGCTCCACTTTCTGCTTCCTTACACACAGGAAGTCTGTGAAAAACTGTGAACCAAATTTAAACAGTCTCACTGAGTCACTGTTTAACAGTCAAACAGTCTGTGGTTATGAGTCACACAAAGGCCACAAAATATCACATTCAGCTTTAACTCCTTCATACGGCTTATGTCTCTCTAAGAAATTATCTTTTTTAACTTCAGATGCTTCATCTTCTGTGAATTCAGTACAATTTGGAACAAAAGAAAAAACAAATCAGGTTAAAAAATAACAACAAAAAATAAACATTCATCTGATCTGATATGTTAACATACACAGTGAGCCTGGTTTGTATTTCTGTCACATCTTAGACTGATATGTGTATTTCTACTCTAAAAAGGACATCTGAAGAAAAACTAAATATCCATCCCTTCACTTCCGTTTATCCTTTTCAGGATTGTGGGGGGCGCTGGACTCTATCCCAGCTGTCATAGGGCGAGAGGCGGGGCACACCCTGGACAGGTCGCAGGGCCAGCACACAGGGACAGACAACCAGAAGCCAGAGTACCCAGAGGGAACCCACACAAACACGGGAGAGAACATGCAAACACAGAAAGAGCCCGGCCTGATGGTGGAATTGAACTCAGGACCTTCTTGCTGTGCGGCAACAGTGCTAACCACCGTGGTTAGCACATTTTTAAACAAAACCTTTAAAAATGTAGTATAGTAGTTTAGCGTTTCATTTTTAGTTCTGTGAAAAAGTAAATAAAAAATATTAAAACATTTTAAATAAAGAAAAACTTGCCTTTTTAATCATTTTATTGGGTGATTATTTATTTTGTCCTATTTTTTTAACAATTAAATCTGTTGTTTGTGTTTTTGTTTCTGCTACTTTGATGTTTTATGTTTCAGTTTCTGCTGTATTTTTACAAGCTAAAGAAAATAAAAGAGACCCTTTTACAAACAGCTGATACTGACGGCTCAAAAGTTGCAGAACTACATTCCAGATAGAGACAAGTAGATTTACACTACAGTCAGTTTGGACCCTTTTCATTTAATGGTTTTTCTTTATTTTCATGACTATTTACATTGTAGATTCTCACTGAAGTCAAAACTATGAATGGAGTTATGTAGTAAACAAAAGTGTGTGAAATACCTCAAAATGTGTTTTATCCTTTATATTTTTAAACATTTTCTTGACTGACTGACCTCCAGTTCTTAAAGTAATGATGGGCTGTCGATTCTCTTAACTTAGCTGATTGGTTCTTGCCATAATGTGAATTTAACAATTGTCAAATAGGGCTGTGTAACAACCAGACTTCTGCACATCACAACTGATGGTCTCAACCTCATTAAGAAGGCAAGAAATTCCACAAGTGAACCCCGACAAGGCTCAGCTGTGAGGGGAAACCATTTCAGGTGATTACATCATGAAGCTCACTGAGAGAAGGCCAAGGGTTTGCAGCACTGGCAACAGCGAGCCCTGCAGCACAGGATTATTTCTTCAAGTAAAGGCTGATAATAATCCTTAATACTGACCTTCTTTGATATATAATAAATAAAATAAAATTAAAATGTAACCTCCACAGCTCCTAATGAGCCTGTGACTGTAAGCAGAGAAGAAAATGGAGGTTGTGGTTTGCCATTCAGCTTCACCTCCCCCTCCTCTGCTGCAAACTTGTGTTCAGGGCTGGTTTCAAAACCTCCCCCACACCATAGAAACAGCAGAGCGCTGCCTTGTACACAGAACAAAGAGTAATTTTTCTTTAACTCACACATAAAACAGTTGAAGTAACACAGTTTTACTATTATTTAGTGTTAGTCTCAACATATGCAGACTCAATCTATCTGTATGATTCATCTACGTGGTATTAAAGCCACATTGTCACACATGACAGCTACAACAGCAGCATAGTGCATGTTTGCATTTGATTTGTTTGCTGTCAGCTTCCCTCTAAAACTGCCTCCATGCTGCACAAAAACTGAATTATGGGGGTGGAGTATAATTACTTTCCTGTGGGGCTGAACTCAGTTCTGGGACTTGAAATCAATAGCAAAGGTTTATTTTAAGACAAACACCCCCTTTTACTTCCATTTATTTCACTAATGCCAAACTAAAGAAGCTGTGAATGGCACACAATGTCTTTAATGCCTGTCATGTGACTCACATGCAAACTCCAGTGTCACATTTCACTGTAGGTGAAAAAGCACACAGTGATGATGACTGTCTGTGTGTGCTTGTTTTATCTGTAATCCTAAACCGACCACAGCTCATGATAAAAGTCTGGATGTTGTATAACTGTGTTTGTATACATAAGCAGAATATAGAACGACACTATTGCCTGTTAAACATTATTTTAGTCATCTCTGAAGATAAGAAATTAGTAAGGAGAGACCATGAATTAGTTCAATTAATGAACTAAATAAAGTGGAGGGTGTAGTTTGGTAACAGTCTGTCAGGTTGGGTGTTGTTATATTTAAGACTATTTTTTGCTCATTTGATGTCAGAGATACTAAAAAATTTTAAACAGGAAGTGAAACTGATTGTTACATTTACAGAAGTCTAATGTGTAATTTGAACAAAAATAATTGTAAAACTCTGGTGAACGCAGTTAAATCGTGTATGATCTGGATGAAATTCAACAACTTAACAGTTGTGAAAATTATTATTGTTGAGGTGACCAAAAATAAAATAAAATAAAATAAAATAAAATAAAATAAAATAAAATAAAATAAAATAAAATAAAACCAAGAATGTTGGGGACTGTTTGTTCATGATTGGATAGCCTGGTGCACGCTCCTGCCGCAGGGTATACACATTTTGTTGGGCATAGCAACAGTAGCTTGGGTCAACACCTGTCCTGCTTTTTTCCACATGTAATGGTTCATTTGCACTGTAACCGTTGGTGATTTGCAGCTGCAGTGTTGTGATACATCTTAGAGTGATGAACAATGTGGGTGGTTTTCATGGTCAACTGGAATCAGCAGTTGCAGCTTTTATGCTAGATTTTACCTGGATGATGTTCTGAAAGCTCCCGTGATGGTTGTTGTGCCACATTATGCATTGCACTAAATTACTAAGCAAGTAAAACAGCCTCAGATCCAGAGGGTTGAAATAGTATCTGCTGAGACACACTTGTCTTTACAGTCACGATTTGTTTTTCATTCGTTATTTCTACAACTGTATCAAATAAATCAAATATAAAGTAAATCATCTGCATAGAGTCTGACCCAAGAGTCATTTAGTTGTCAGCGCTGCATTAATCTGACAGGTCAGGTTACAGGATACCTTCAGATTCACATAGAATTTAATTCTATGTGAATAGAAAACACTTCCATCAGCTTATAAAACCCATGCATTAGTCAATTACAGCATTGGTCGCTTTTTGGCACTTCAAATAGGATCAAACATTCTTGAAGAGAGAAACTTTGTGATTTCACCTTTGAGATTATCTGTGTGCAGTAAATACTTGATGCAGTACTGCGTTTGGCAAGAGTGGAAAATTCCATCGTCAGCTTTTCTTTGACTCACAAAGATTCATGTTCAGTAGTTAGAGTTATGCCACACCCACTGATTGCAACATTCAGTCATACAGTATACAGTAATGTAGGCAAGCTACAGTCGTGCTTCCTGCCTGTAGCTTGCCTACATTACACCACAACTCCACTTTGTCAGTCTTAATGACCCCAAAGCTTTTATTTATCTATTTATACACCAGTTCTGTCAAGTGAGTCAAGACTCCAGCAAACTATTATAGATGGAAGCTTGTGGAAGGATACCATAAATGTCTGGCCCAAGTGAAACAATTTCGGGGCAAATCCACCAAATACTAAGGAAATGTATGCATACTTCTGACTTCGATGAAAGTTATAAAAAGTACAAAACAACTCTCTCTTTATTCTGACATTTCACAAATACAAAAATCAGTTAAATCCTTTGTTTTTTCTCTCTGCAGTCATAAACAACCAGGTTAACAAATTAAAACATAAACATGTTTTACAGCATTTATAGCAGCTGTTGTGTTTATGAACTCTGTCACGGTTTATGGGATTCATTATGTATTCTTAATATTTATTGGTAAAATAATATTTGTAGTAAAATTGTCTGAAAACTGCAAGAAAAACAAAACAAACAAACAAAACGTGGATCACTTTGATTCCAGCTTCAGTTTTATTCAGGAAACAACAACAGTCATATCAAAAGGCACTTTATCTTTACAGTAGAAACATTAGAACCACAAACCCCCTGAAACAGGAGCATAACAATTGTATGAATCGAAGTCAATTGCATTATAAATGAAATACATTTATACAATATTATTAAAAAAATAAATCCTACTCCTCATCACTAATGAAGTCCGCAGTCAAAATAAATATATTAAATACAGTGTGCTCTAATAAAGTTAAATGCATGCAGTGCTTAAAGCTATATATAATAAATGTCAGACGCTTTTGTAATATAAATATATGTTTTATCTGTTTAAAGTGAAGCAGGAGGTAGTTTGATATAACAAGCAAAAGTAACAACTTTCTCTTTTTAAATAAATATGAAGGCTTACAGTTCAGATTGTTGAGTAGTCAGTGAGGAGCTAAAGGCACAACTTGTTCTTTGGATCATTTTTATATAACAACAATAACAATAATAATAATAATAATAATAATAATAATAATAATAATAATGTGTTTAAACATAAAACCTGAAAATATCTGCTGGACTGTTTATTGATGCTTCGCACCAAAAAAATTAAAATAAAACTTGAAGAAATTTGTGAAGGCACATGTGACATTTCAGTCTGCTCCTGTCTCACTTCCATGAAAACCACTAAATATTTTCTTTAAGCACAAAAAATATACATATTTGTGATGAATATTTAGTCTAATTTTACAAAGATGCTTAATACAAAATGTTAGATGTTCTAAAATTTAATTTCAGGATATTCTAAACTGTACCATGAATGCTCAGTGTTGCTCTCACAACCAAAATCCTGCTACCAACGTCAGTTTTGAATAAATTTCATTTTTGTTTAATTAAATTTATGCATTTGTTCATTCCTAAGTTGTAAGTCTACACCAGCCAAAATACTGTCTTTGGTTATTAACATTTGAAATGATGAAGACACTTGAAAAGTAACACAAAATTACCAGAAAAAACACAAAAACTTTGCATAAAACCTTACAGCTTACTCTTTCGCTCCCAGGCTTCAAGACTTCTGATTGGCCAACATTTCTACGTGGCTAGGATGTGGCATGTTCTTGACAGCATTTGACTTTGTTTTTGGCGTTCGCATGTGAACGGAGACATTTTTAAAAAAAACGCATGTGTGGACGGGATTTAGAAAAAAGAAAAATCTGAGTTTTCAAAAATACCCGTGTACCTGTGTACGTAGACTCAGATCATCCGGAAAAAAAAAAACCCAGAAACATTACAAACATGCTGCTGTTCAGCTGGAGGCTGGAAACAACCCTGCTTCTGTTGTTTACATTTTCTGTAGATCACGACACCAACAAAAGCAACTGGAAGACCAACTTTTAGTCCAACAGATCCATCCTCCTTCCCTCCATCCTCCTTCCCTCCATCCGTCCTCCTGTCTGACCTGCAGGTCAGACACAGGTGTGAGGTGTCAGCTGTCAGGTAGGTGATGAGTGAAGAACAGAACAGAATCCATTTCCTCTTCAAACTGCTGTCAGACATTATCTACTGCACTCTGATGTTTCTCTCTGGAAGCAGTCCTGCTGTTTCCTGAGGAGGAGGATGAAGTAGTTCATTCTCAAGTGTCAGAGTGGCATCAGGAATCCTTGTGGAGTGTTGGTGACAGCTGTTTTCTTCCGGGTCATTTCTGTCATTGTGTTCATTAGCAGGAGATTCAGAACTCTGAAATCTCTCAGACATTTCAATCTGTGGTTCAGTGGTGGAGCAATATGAGTCCTGGCTACGTTGTTTATATTTTCTGTAGATCAAATAACCAACAAAGGCGCCACCAGCAAGAAGAAGGAAAATAACAACTGGAAGACCAACTTTCAGTCCAACAGATCCATCCTCTGTGTGTCCTCCAGGCTGACCTGCAGGTGAGAAACAGGTGTGAGGTTTCAGCTGTCAGGTAGGTGATGAGTGAAGAACAGAACAGAATCCATTTCCTCTTCAAACTGCTGTCAGACATTATCTACTGCACTCTGATCACATCACTCAGACCAGCTGCTTTCTACAAAGTCTCATCAACAACATCTTTAGAAACAAACATCAACAACCAGGAAGCAGCTTCACCTCTGATCACACACACACTCAACTCTACTCACTCACCTGGAGGATCAACATGAAGGTGGATGATGCTGATGAGGTCACCACCCTGATAAGCTCTCTTCTTGCGGTTTGCTCCCATCTTGAAGACCCGACACTCGTATGTTCCAGCGTCATTAATCGTCACATCCCTCAGAATCAAAGACACGTCTCCATCCTTCATCTGTCTGTCCTGCAGATCCACCCGGTTCTTAAAAGATGGATGCTGGTTGGCTGAATCAAAGTGTCCACCCCGGTACACAAGGACATATTCTGGCTCCAGGTCAGCTCTGCACCACTTTACAACGTTGGTGTTGTTGTTTGGAACTTGGCATGGCAGAGTGATGTTCTTCTGTCCAGGCTTAGCTGAGATGGTTTTCTGGCCTGAAAGATGAAAAACACAGAACAGAGAGGTTAAAGATTTACCTCTTCAACAGCCAATCAGTATGAAGAGCTACAGAGACACATATCAATGAGCTTGAACACAAATTGAAAACAGTTTTATTTCCATTTCCTCTTCAAACTGCTGTCAGACATTATCTACTGCACTCTGATTGTTGCGGCTCCTCCAACCTATGGCCGCGGCAGGCTAAACATGAGGACACAGATGACGCGCAACAATGAACACATAAAATACACTTCTGTACCATTTGCTCCTTTTATTCCACATGCAACTGTCCAATATACAAATCAGTGCCTGGGATTAACTTATTAAACAAATGCACAGACCACAAACAAATAACTGCAACTCACCAATAACTGCACTAACTACTATGCCAAATTACAACTTGGTCCATGGCATCAAATTAGTGCACAAATACAAAAACCATCAAATTACAGTTAAAATACATCAAAATAATTCAAGCTGCGATCAAGTTGCGGTCAACAGAAAGTTCTGCCTCATGCTCACCCTACCTTCCTGCTCATCAACATCAGGTGCGGTGAACAAGTGAGTGCAACCACATTTATTATATACCACACCCATGAGACACGCCCCACACCCGTGCACCAATACAGTGAGTCCATTTAAACCAACCCACTTAGTCCAAAAAGGAACAACTCATATGGCTCCTACATACCGGCCCCTAATTATTTTAGAGCAATAATTACATCATACTCACCATGTAGGAGACATATTGAGAAACATGATCAATCCTTTATTAAACATTCAAAGATACAATTTTTAATTCAAAATAATGAAATACACATTAATACAAATAGACATTTGAAAAAGTCAATCTTTATGACTCTTCTGCTTCCTGTAGAAGACACACTTTAGTGATCGGCCTGTCCAAACAACCAGTCTTTGTTTTAACACGAACCTGACGTACAAGTCCTTTACCGTCAGGAATTGCTTCCACAATCCTTCCAGTCACCCAAGAGTTACGAGGCGCAGAATCATCGACAACGATTACCACATCCCCAGGAATGAAGTTCCGTCCGATTCTCTGCCACTTCTGACGCTCTTGAAGCTGGGGCAGGTACTCCTTAACCCAGCGCTTCCAGAACAGGTCAGACATGTACTGTACTTGCCTCCATCGACGTCGTCCATACACGTCCCCCTTCTGAAACACTCCTGGTGGTATCAATGGCTTGGTCTTAAGCAGCAACAGATGGTTAGGAGTCAAGGCCTCCAAATCATTAGGATCAGTAGAGGCTTTGGTTATTGGTCTACTGTTCACAATAGCCTCTGCCTCACAAAGAACTGTACAAAGGCCTTCTTCGTCCAAATTCTGCACTTTCAAAATGGAATTTAACACCTTCCTGACAGACCTCATGAGACGTTCCCAAACACCGCCATGATGGGAACCAGCAGGAGGATTAAAAATCCACTTTATGCCCTTTTGCAGCAGCATCTCATGAATCTGTGCCTGATTCCATCCTTCCACTGCCTCTTTCAACTCACGTTCACCACCCACAAAGTTTGTACCATTATCCGATCGTATCTCCAATACCTGACCCCGCCTTGATATAAATCGACGAAGCGCATAGATAAAAGAGTCTGTGCTCAAAGATGACAACACCTCTAAATGCACAGCTCTCACTGCCAGGCATGTAAAGATAATTCCATATCTCTTTACTTCACACCTTCCACGCTTAACTTGAAAAGGTCCGAAACAATCTACTCCAACCCGAGAAAATGGAGGTTCATCTGGAGAGATGCGATCTTGTGGAAGGTCTGCCATCATCTGATATCCTGGTGCTGCATGAAGTCTGCGACACACAATGCATTTAGCCAAAATCCTCCTTTGACAAAAGCAAAGAACTGCATTCTCTGCCTCGTTAAGTTCTTTTACCTGATTGCACCTAAAAGGTAAACCAATGGTGTAATGACCATCAACCAACTTAACAGAGTCCATCACTGACTTCATAAACTGCTGATCTTCTCTAGACAAAGCAAACTGCTCATCTTGAACACATTCTGGAAAATCAGCCTTCATTTGACGTTCCCACAGCTCATCCAATCTTGCCACGGAAATCCTATTGACACTCACATCAAAAATGTCAGTCTTACAATCCTCTCTGAGAGGACCATTCACCGTCCAACCCAGCATAGTTTTTACTGCATAGGGACCTCCATCCTGACTTCTAACAACCTCCCATGGCTCTAAAGCCTTGGGCACATTGGTCCCGATCAACAGGTCTACCCCGGAATTGATCTCCAGTATCTTAATATGGCGCAAGTGTGGCCATCTATCGAGATCTTCCTGTCGGGGAATATTACATCGAAGAACAGGCATGCTTTTCTGAGTAAATAAGTCAGGCAAGTCACAGTAGTGATCTAAATCCAAACCAGCTACTTCCAAATCTGAAACCACATAACTACTGACCATTTTCTCCTGACCCATTGTCCGCAAAAGAATGCCAGTTTTCCTTCCTGAAAGATTCAGCCTATTCATGAGCCCTTCAGTACAAAATGAAGCTGAGCTCCCAGGATCTAGAAAAGCATAGGTTATCAGTGACTGATTACCTTTCTTGGACTTCACTCTAACTGGTATTACGGATAGAGCACTATTTTGCTCACCGGCCCCAGTAACACCACTGCTTTGCACCGCACATTTAGGACCTTCATCTGGAGGTTCTCCCCCTCCTATAGTTTGCACTGAAACACTTTCCCTCTGCTTGGAGTGGATATGTAAGAGTGTGGGGTGTTTCTGTTTACAGACTTTACACAAGAGACGTTTCCTACAGTCCTTGCTTCTGTGCCCAATGCGCAGACAACCAAAACACACACCATTCTCTTTCAAAAAAGATAATCTTTCAGAGTGCAACTTTCTTTCAAATGAAGGACACAAATCCAACATATGCCCTGCTCCGCAAAACAAGCAAACCTTGGTCACAACTGAACCACTCTCTCGCCTCAACACTGGCTCAATCTTCCCTTCCACCTTGGCCACTGTAGTAGCAAAACTACTCCGCTTAGCCTTAGGGTAAAACTGAGACTTATCATTCCTCGCCTCTTTTCTGATGGCTGTTGGGGGATCCTGTATATCTCCAAACAATGGGTCACTTGCGATCTTAACTTGCCTCTCGACAAACTCAACAACATCGCAAAAAACCACTTTACGTTGAAACCTCTCCTGCAAATCGCAGACAACATTCCTCCACTTATCCCTGAGCTTATAAGGCAGCTTTTTTATAACTGTTTGCATATTAGCAGAGACATCCAACTCATGCAAGGATTCAACGTCTCCCATTGCGTTACAACATTACCTTAATAAAAACCCATATTCCTGCAAAGCCTTCACATCATCAGATTTTATAGGAGGCCATTTACTGACCCTTTCAATGTAGGCAGCAGCAATTTTCAGCGAATTGCCAAAGTTCTCCTGGAGCAAAGATTTAGCTTTAGCATATCCATGCTCAGCAGGCATATACTGACAGCTTCTGACCATTTCTCTTGGATGGCCTGTAGTGTATTGCTCGAGGAAATATAAACAATCCTTAGCACTGTGAGCTTGACTCTCCACCATGTGCTCAAAAGCTCTCATAAATGTTTGATATTGCAAAGGATCGCCATCAAATAACTGAATGTCACGCCTTGGTAGCAAAAACAGAGACTGCTGCTCAGCCAATAAAGTTGTAATTTCATTTTGTTTCTTCAAAACTGTGACTAGATGATCATGACCCTCACTACCTTGCGCTGTGTGTGTAAGATGTTTTGATTGTGCGTGAGACTGCGACATCATCCGAGTAGTTGAAACTGCACCTGGAAATACTTGTGGCTTCGTCTCTGACTGTTCCAACGAAACGACCTTAGGCTGAGAAATATTTTTAACCTTGGGCCTTACATCCAAAACCTGCGCTTGATGATCACTTGCATCAACACCCTGATATGGTCGCTCTGGTAACACAGGTTTGAACGTCGGAGCATTAGGATTTAAAACCCCTAAACTCCCCTGCTCTCGATCTAAATACGAATTCATTCCATCAGATTTACCATTAACAGCACTTGAGACTCGGGACATTTCAGAAGCTTTTAAAACATTCACCTTTGCTGCTGAGGCTGCTATTTCAGTTTCTAAGTCAAGCAGCTCCTTTCTTTTCTTAAGCTGTATTTCTTGTTCTTCCAAAGCATGCTTTTCTTTCAACAACCTCTGTCGAACAAGAAGGGCAGCCACGTCAGCCTCTGCCATTATGCGTGCTGACAAGGCAGATGAAACCATGGAGCTACTGAGTGATGATTTGCTTTTCCTACAACTTCCGTTTCCAGCATTAGAGATGCTATCACTTGGATTAACATCATCTATCACAGCACCTTTACCAACATTCCCGGTGTGCCTAGAAGCACCAGAACCCTTTCCAGCAGGTAATACATCAGAGGAATCAACACCAGGTGGATTTAAATGTGGCAAATCAAGCTCAGACACCTGATTTTTACTCTGAGGGTTTCCCTTTGCATCATGAAGCCATTTCTTTATCTCTTCCATAAACTCAGTATTATGTGCTCGCACACTTATAAACCAAGCAGTTTGTTTTTCTTGCTCTTCTTGAGGAAGCAAGGTTTCATGCAGATGAGTTGCCTCATTAAGCAACGCAGACAAACTCTCCAAGTGAGCCTGAACAATGGAAACATTATCTTCAGATTGCTTTAATTCTTTAATAACCTTTATGACATTTTTAATTTTATTCATCTTAGTGTGACGTTCTGTTTGCAGCCTTTCAATCTGATTCTCCAAAGCCTTAGCAGTCGGTTTCGGCTGTCTTTTCTTTCCATCCACATCACCACATTGTATTAATTGGTGTGTCTCCATTTTTCTTCAAAATATTACAAAATCCAAACGCTAAACTGCACCTATGCCACACAGCCTCATTCCAAGACATAAACTTGGTGACATTCCCTTCAATAAACCTTGGACACACACAGTTAACAGGAGCAATATCCCCCACTATCTGCCTATTAAACCTAACTAACTTAACCTAGTCTTCCGTACATACTAGCGGTGGGTATTTATGTACCTCCATACCGTCAGCTGTGAGGAAGACAAACTGTCTTAAACACAAACTGCGGCGGTACTCCCAAGCCAATGGCTTCAGCCGCCTGATGCACAATAACTAGAAAATAAATCAGTACAACGCCTAGCGCAGCTGTACTGCTGAAACCTAACAGGGGAACAAGACTCCTGAAAGAAATCTGTTTTGTGTAGCCAAAGGCTTAATCTAAAAGCTGGGTGGACAAAGGCAACAGCAAACTATAAAACTCATCTATATATAAACAATCCAATAAAACCTACAAACTTTTCTGTTGACAAGTTGTTGCGGCTCCTCCAACCTATGGCCGCGGCAGGCTAAACATGAACACATAAAATACACTTCTGTACCATTTGCTCCTTTTATTCCACATGCAACTGTCCAATATCCAAATCAGTGCCTGGGATTAACTTATTAAACAAATGCACAGACCACAAACAAATAACTGCAACTCACCAATAACTGCACTAACTACTATGCCAAATTACAACTTGGTCCATGGCATCAAATTAGTGCACAAATACAAAAACCATCAAATTACAGTTAAAATACATCAAAATAATTCAAGCTGCGATCAAGTTGCGGTCAACAGAAAGTTCTGCCTCATGCTCACCCTACCTTCCTGCTCATCAACATCAGGTGCTGTGAACAAGTGAGTGCAACCACATTTATTATATACCACACCCATGAGACACGCCCCACACCCGTGCACCAATACAGTGAGTCCATTTAAACCAACCCACTTAGTCCAAAAAGGAACAACTCATATGGCTCCTACACTGATCACATCACTTAGACCAGCTGCTTTCTACAAAGTCTCATCAACAACATCTTTAGAAACAAACATCAACAACCAGGAAGCAGCTTCACCTCTGATCACACACACACTCAACTCTACTCACTCACCTGGAGGAACAACAACACTCAGTGTGATGTTGCAGAGAAGCCCCATTGATTCTCCTGATTTCTGTACAACACGACACTCGTATGTTCCAGTGTCATTAACCTTCACATCCCTCAGAATCAAAGACACGTCTCCATCCTTCATCTTTCTGTCCTGCAGATCCACCCGGTTCTTAAAAGATTGATGCTGCTCTTCTGGATCAGACTGCTCATCCCGATATGAAATTACATATTCTGCCAGATCAGCTCTTTTCCACTCCACAACTGGGATGTTGTTGTTTGGAGCTTGACATGTCAGAGTGACGTTCTGCCCAGACTGAGCTGAGATGGTTTCCTGGTCTGAAAGAGAAAACAACACAGAGCAGAGAGGAAGCAGTAACTTCTACAGCAGCCAATCAGAGTGAGAAATAGAGATAACTGGTCTCTGGTATATGCTGGTTGAATCACACAAACGTGACAATAGACTAGTTTAAAACTGTTAAAGCACCACAGAATCCCACTGAACTCCATACTAATGAATAGCCTGCACAGGCTGCCTGTGGACCTGAGTTCACACTGTGCAGGACAGGGACA
Source organism: Neolamprologus brichardi (assembly GCF_056152115.1). Classification (NCBI taxonomy): domain Eukaryota; kingdom Metazoa; phylum Chordata; class Actinopteri; order Cichliformes; family Cichlidae; genus Neolamprologus; species Neolamprologus brichardi. The sequence continues at coordinate 12,978,693 of NC_142106.1, read as the reverse complement.
AAAACCTGCACTGTCTTTGTGTGGTAAACTTTACAGAAACCATCGTTTCCATGCGACTTTTCCAGTGAGGTCACACGTTGTATGCAGCCAAGATAACCCGTGCTGGGGGCGGGTTTAAGACTGACAATCTCCTCTGATTTATTCATAAATCCATTTCCTTCTGAGTGTTTAACGCAGCGTGAGCGCGCTCGCCCGGCTGCTTGTCTTGCCGGGGCGTCCGCGTGCACGCCTCCGTTCCAAAGGCGGGGCTGTGTGCAGCTACACTACACACTACACTACTACTACAGTTGGGAGCCTGCGTGGCTTTAAAACGTCGCTTCGTTTGGGTTATTAACGTTTGTGTTATCGTTCGTGGACGGTAGAAAACAGCTTTGCTAGAAGCTTAAACAAGGAGTACCCGAAGGCAACGCGGGCTTAACTTTGGAAAATATTTTTTAACTCATGTCGTTGAGAAAAAGGAGTCTGTCAGCAGCTTTCAACGTCTTAATGTTTGCTGCCGAGTGGGATCAGGCACAAAGTAGCAGGTGTTTAGAGCCTCTGCATGCCGTGGTAAGTACAACGGGCTGGCTACAAAAGGCTATAAAATGGCTGCTCTACGCTCTAGTGGGTGTCGTTTCCACACCTTTGTGCGCGTCCCGGTGTAGGGCAGGTTGTACGGTTTCCTTTTTTTTTTTTTTTAACTGCGGGCTGCTCTACTGACCGTGACAATCCTCTGTCAGGAGAATAGGTCTACACCGAGGGATTCGGTGCAAGAGGTTCAGTTCATTCAACGTGATAGTATGTGAGGGTTTAATAAGGTGAGATTTAAAAAAACAAAAACAAAATCACAATCTTGTGTGCGTGTATCTACAACGACAGTAACGGCAGTTCAATACAAGAGCAGCGGAATAGTTAGGTCTCACCTGCAAACACGAAGTGAAGAATCAAGAAACAGAGACGTGACGTCCATTCTAGACGCATCTTGTGATCTCACCGGCTCCTGCAGCTACTAGTGGTGTTCGGGTCGATCCAGATATCGATATTATGGGCACCAACGTTTGTATCAATATCGATCAATACGAGTTTAATGAGATCGACACTGTTGCTACTTCTCTCCTGTATGCACTGCTGCGGTTTCATGGAAGGGTACTGTAAGTGCCGCTGCTTTTGTGCACATGTACCACTGCGTCATGTGACAGGACTGTCACATGACGCAGTGGTACTAGGCTAACAAGCCAAGCCCACTAGGCAGTGCAGTATGGCAGAGAATATTCTGCTATTATTACGACAGTTATCTTCAGAAATGACTTAAAATTGTCAAAGTGCAACTGGCTGATTCTTACTTTAGCCAACTTAAAAAATATAAATTATGCTAAAACCTTGATATAACACATTTATCTCACGGAAACATGTTATTTAAATGAAAACATTTACTGGAACTGAAACAAATATGCTGAATATACCATGGTTCAGATTCGATAGAATATAAATACCCTTTTGTGTTAACTGTGAAATGGATACTGTATGATTACTGTATTTAAATTGCAAGTAGATGTGCTACAGACCAAGTAATCTTATTATTTTGTGCCAAACTAGGTATCCCCGGCAGAATTTGTTTCCCCTGCGTCGGGAGCATTCACTGGCCTTTCAAAGTCATAGACAAACAGTATCCCACATTCGTGATTTTTAGTTCATCAACACTTCAAAATTTCAAAGTTCTTTTTTATGAATTTTTTTCTTTCAGTAATATCATGATAACTGGCTGTTATTTGAGAGTTTTGGAGAGGACAGAGTAGGGCTGACAGTTGAAAGTCACAAGCACTAGTGACTTTTAACTTTTTTTTGGTAAACATATTGCACACACAAGTATATTGACGCCTCAGCGTCCACCTTTGTCATGGTGTTCGTCACGGGAAGCATGGCAAAATTTCTACAACAAACCCATTTACATTAGGTGGTACTCATTTGTAATGGAAAATCAGAATACTTTATTAAGGCCTGAGGAAATTATGTGGTTACAGTTGATCAAAAACAGCAATGGTAACAGGCTGAACTAAATTCAATAATACAATATATTACAAAGTTAGAAAAGAAAAGAAAAAGCTCCAATATATAGAAGTAGCTCAATAATAAATATTTAGAATATTACAGAGATTATATATATATATATATATAATATACACATACATACATACAGTTGTGGTCAAAAGTGTACATACACTTGTAAAGAATATAATATAATGGCTCTACCGAGCGTCCCGTTATTTCTAAAACTCTGATTTTTCCCTGATAGAGTGATTGGAACAAATACTACTTTGTCACAAAAAACATTCATGAAGTTTGGTTCTTTAATGACTTTATTATGGGTCAACAGAAAAAAGTGATCACATCTGCTGGGTCAGAAATATACATACAGCAGTGCTAATATTTGGTTACATGTCCCTTAGCCATTTCCACTGCAATTAGGCGCTTTTGGTAGCCATCCACAAGCTTCTGGTTGAATCTTTGACCACTCCTCTTGACAGAATTGGTGCAGTTCAGTTAAATTTGATGGCTTTCTGACATGGACTTGTTTCTTCAGCATTGTCCACATGTTTTCAATGGGGTTTAAGTCAGGACTTTGGGAAGGCCATTCTAAAACCTTTATTCTAGCCTGATTTAGCCATTTCTTTACCACTTTTGATGTGTGTTTGGGGTCATTGTCCTGTTGGAACACCCAACTGCGCCCAAGACCCAACCTGTGTGCTGATGATTTTAGGTTATGTTGAAGAATGTGAAGGTAATCCTCCTTCTTCATTATCCCATTTACTCTCTGTAAAGCACCAGTTCCATTGGCAGCAAAACAGCCCCACAGCATAATACTCCCACCACCATGCTTGATTGTAGGCATGGTGTTCTTGGGGTCAAAGGCCTCACCTTTTCTCCTCCAAACATATTGCTGGGCATTGTGGCCAAAAAGCTCGATTTTTGTTTCGTCTGACCACAGAACTTTCCTCCAGAAGGTCTTATCTTTGTCCATGTGATCAGCAGCAAACTTCAGTCGAGCCTTAAGGTGCCGCTTTTGGAGCAGGGGCTTCCTTCTTGCACGGCAGCCTCTCAGTCCATGGAGATGCAAAACACGTTTGACTGTGGACAATGACACCTGTGTTCCAGCAGCTTCAAATTCTTGGCAGATCTGCTTTTTGGTGATTCTTGGTTGACTCTTCACCCTCCTGACCAATTTTCTCTCAGCAGCAGGTGATAGCTTGCGTTTTCTTCCTGATCTTGGCAGTGACGAAACAGTGCCATGCACTTTATACTTACAAACAATTGTTTGCACTGTTGCTCTTGGGACATGCAGCTGCTTTGAAATGGCCCCAAGTGACTTTCCTGACTTGTTCAAGTCAATAATTCGCTTTTTCAGATCCATGCTGAGCTCCTTTGACTTTCCCATTGTGGCGTTTGTGGGCGTTTGTATCCAATGAGCCCTATTTAACTGGCCTGAGAGAAGTCACCAGCTGTCGTCACTCATAATCACTCACAAGCAGTTAAGAGGCCATGCTATGAAGCTCAGTTCACTGACAACTTTCTAAGTCACCAAAATTGCTAATTCATGTTGCTGTATGTATATTTCTGACCCAGCAGATGTGATCACTTTTTTCTGTTGACCCATAATAAAGTCATTAAAGAACCAAACTTCATGAATGTTTTTTGTGACAAAGTAGTATTTGTTCCAATCACTCTATCAGGGAAAAATCAGAGTTTTAGAAATAACGGGACGCTCGGTAGAGCCATTATATTATATTCTTTACAAGTGTATGTACACTTTTGACCACAACTGTATATGTGTACAAGTACATATGACATTTTGTACTGTAAACCGTAAAACCTGTTATTTTCGCTGTATAGGGTGTGCAAAAGGGTGTACCTATTGCACTGTGAGCGGTGCATTAGATGGACCCTAACCCATAGAGGATGGCACTGGCCCACCCTTGCACTGTGGTAGCTGAGATAGACATCCTACCATCCTACTCTTGGATATAGATATTGCTGGATATATATAGCTGGAGTTTTAATTGTACAATTTGTCAGCAAAATGATAAGTAAGATCAGCTTTAAATAAATAAATGGTATGGTGATCTCTCTTTGCAGGCAAAATTTAAGCTGCCACGTTTCGTGCAATTGGGAGGACTCGAGACCTCTCCCTCCAGTCCATTTAGGATTGGTCTGTAATCACACAGGCACAAACAGTTCTGTCAGACCAGTCACATCTCCGTCACCCTGAGAACGAGCTCTTTCCTTCTGACAGAAACAGATTCCCAAAATGCATCTGAATGCTTTAAAAATGTATTTTTTCCAACAGGAATCAAGCTTTTGAATAAAAGTTATTTGTAATATGAGTATATACTAACTAGTATGTTTGTAATTATAAATAAACAATTTTATTTTTTTAAAAGCATCTATTTATTTCTTTAATGTTTATTGACTCTGTGACGGCAGCATTTGTGGCAGTACTTGAGTCCACAACAAATTTCCCTAAGGGGACAAAAAAATCCATCATATCATGTTGTTACTGTGCTTATTTATGAGATGCCACAATTACAACTTATTTACTTTATAACCAGAATAATTTAGTCAGTTTTAATTGGATACACACAGTGTTCATAGTGTAGTGTTCAAAGGAAATCTTACTTATACTTATTTTTTTAAGCCATAAGGAGGTTTGCTAAACTCAGAATCTCCTCTAAACTTCACTCTGACAACAGTCATGGTCCATAAATGATCCCATTGTAGTTCTGTGCACATAATAAATATAAATGTGCTCTTTGCACTGATGTCCTATATACACTATATGTCCTAGTTCCACCTTTGTGTTTCTGTCTTCTGTCTTCTGATGTTGGACTGTGTTTTCTGTTAAGCGGTGATATATATTGTCATATCGCACAGCCCTACTCCCCAATCTAAAATTGGTTAGTTGTCTCAGGGCAAGAATACACAATAAGGATACCAAAATGTCACAGTTTCCTATATATACTGCTGTTTATATAGCATTTTTCTATAGAGCACTCAAAGTGCTTTATACTACATGCCACCTTCACTACATACACATTCCTACAAGCACTTTCTCTACATCTAAGTGCTTTCCTTCTAGAGTTCACACTCTGCCACAAGCGATTATTTTGATAGTCGACTAGTCACCGATTATTTTTGCGATTAGTCGACTAATCAGATCATCATCCACTGAACGTAAAAGGTACAGCTTATTGCACCAGCAGCATCTGCTCTTATATAACTATCATTAGCTTACAGCTTAAAGTGTTTAAGGTCTGTGCTAACTAAAAAGAAAGACAAGATGATAGTTTATTAAACTCAATGAAATTGTTTCGGTGGAGTTTAATAAACTCACCCTTCTGCTCCAGCAGAAAATATGTCAAAAGTTCATTAAGTTAAATAATAAAACACTGAAAGTTACATTATTGTAACTGTGATGCATTCACTGACATATAAAGAGAACAGAGAGGCTCTGCTTTGTGCTTCTATTCTCCTCCTGTGTGTTTGTGTGTGCAGAGTTTCTACCAGAGCCAAATGTCATCGACTCCTCACTGAAGTCGTCCACCAGTCCAACCACTGGGATCCAGCTGCTGCTCTCTAACTGGTCCACACAGCAGCTCAGACCTGACACATTCACTGTAAACACACTGGTTTATATTCTGTTTGTTCTCCTCATGAAGGAAACCTCACACAACCACACAACCAAGTTCAAATGGAAAGTTATTATTATTTCTTTTATAAAGAAGCTGGAAAAAACTTTCTTACACTAGTTTTTTAGTTTTTATATTAAAAAAATAAAAAAAATTTTTTACCAGGCCTTTCAGAATAAAAGCATGACCAAGACATCATTTATACATAAACGGTAATAAATGGTATGTAACTAAAATGTAGATGTAATCCATGTTTTCGTGTCTTCAGTAACTTTGCTGTTATTTATGTTATTTCTAAGTGTGCTGTCGTCTCCACAGCAGTGATCTGGTTTCTCTGCAGGTTCAATAAACTTTGGTCTCACTTGATCTTCTCGTGTGCTTCTGTGGGTTTCACAAAGATGTCTGATGGAAAAACGTTGTTTTCTTTTCCTGATGGGAACATAGAGCCAGTCCTAGATTGGTCACTGACTCTGTAAATACTGAGGTACGACCATGAACGCAGCTTTCTGAGTCCTCATGCAAAGTCCTGGTTGAGCCAGTTACACCGACACCTTTTTATGACCAAGTTATTTATATTCTGTTTTCTGTTCGTAGCATCCAGAGACTACAGCTGGACAAACTTGTTATATAATGACAGTTAATGTCTAAATGTTGTCTCATGTACAGTTTCAGAGTCAAAGTGAGAGAAAGTCAGTGAGCAGGTTTTCTGTCAGGTTTTTAATGCAGTTTGATTCTTGCTTAGATCCAGTTCACACATCAGCTCAGTGAGGTTTGTTTGGGTCCAGCTCAGATTCAGTTTCACTGCAGGATTATTCATGAAGCAGCAGGAAACAACAACCACCATCTGAAGGCACTTTTACAGTAAAAACATGAGAAACAGAAAGTTGTGAAAACTGATGAACCGAGTCAACAGGTCAGAAAGTTACATTAAAAACAAACATGAAGCCTCATCATCCACTATTGTAACGTGCATTAGAAATAAATATATTAAATACAGAACAATAACAAAGTTAAGAAGTGCGTTCAGCGCTTAAAGCTGTATATAATCAGAAGCTCCTCTGATATAAACATGACAGAAGCAGCAGGTAGTTTGATCTTAACCTGATGGGACCTGATATGATAGGAGGTCATTTCACTCTGGACAGCAGAGGGCAGCAGAGTGCTGTGGGGACTGAGTTGTGCGCACAGCTGCTGTGAGCTTGTGGTTCTGGTAAGACTGACCAGGCGACCAGCAGCGTGGTTCCTGTGTTCACTCTCTCTCCTGTTTTACAGGATCGTAATCTGGCTGCGCCCTCTACAGCTGGGCCTGTAACACATCCACACATGTGGACATCACATTTTGGGTCGTCTAGAACAAAATACAGAATTTTACTCTACAAGGGTCTGAATCCACGTACGAGGACATTATACTGACATGTTCTATGAAATTTAAAATAAATGTCCTCATATGTGGATCTCATTTTTCTTAGAAACAAAAATCAGATTAAAAAAAATAAAATCTGGTAATTCTTTGTTTTCACATTCATCAGGTCCCAATCAGCCCAAATATCACAGAGAAATTAAAAATACCATGAAAGAGTTTGAGTCTCAGGAGGTTAAAGTAAAAGTTAAAGAGATGTTAGCTCAGCAGCTGGTCGACACTCGATGATGTACGTTTAAACATAAAACCTGAAAATGTTTCCTGGAATGTTTGTCGACATTTTACACCAAAGAAGAAGAAAATGTAAAAATAATTATAAATCTCTTTTTGGCACTTCTTAATAACATGTGTGACATTTGAGTCTGCACATGTTTCACTTACATGATTGGAAAACCACAACTGTCTTTATCCTGAGTGCTCAGTGTGACCTCTGAGAAGCTGAAACATTTCAAACAGGCTGAAGTTCAACTGGAGGCTCGTATGAAGCCTGCTCCTGTGGTTTACATTTTTTGTAGATCAAAACACCAACAACAGCAAGAAGAAGCACAGCAGAAACTACCAAACCAACGATCAGTCCAACATATCCATCCTCCTTCCCTCTATCCTCCTTCCCTCCATCCTCTGTGTGTCCTCCTGGCTGACCTGCAGGTGAGAAACAGGTGTGAGGTGTCAGCTGTCAGGTAGGTGATGAGTGAAGAACAGAACAGAATCCATTTCCTCTTCAAACTGCTGTCAGACATTATCTACTGCACTCTGATCACATCACTCAGACCAGCTGCTTTCTACAAAGTCTCATCAACAACATCTTTAGAAACAAAGATCAACAACCAGGAAGCAGCTTCACCTCTGATCACACACACACTCAACTCTACTCACTCACCTGGAGAAACATTTAAGCTGACTGTGCTCATGGGCTTTGTCTTCAGATGAGCTCTCTTCCTGCGGTTTGCTCCTCTCATGAAGACACGACACTCGTATGTTTCAGCATCATTAATCGTCACATTCTTCAGAATCAAAGACACGTCTCCATCCTTCATCTGTCTGTCCTGCAGATCCACCCGGTTCTTAAAAGATGGATGCTGGTTGTCTGGAACAAAGTGACCATCTCGGTACAAAATGACATATTCTGACTCCAGGTCAGCTCTGCTCCACTCTACAACTATGATGTTGTTGTGTGGAGCTTGGCATGGGAGAGTGACGTTCTGTCCGGACTCGGCTGTGATGGTTTTCTGGCCTGAAAGAGGAAACAACACAAAGAGGTTAAAGGTCAAAGTTTAAACTGTTCACTTCTACAGCAGCCAATCAGAGAGAGACCACTGGTCCATCAGGTTCACTTGATTCAACCTGCATAAACCTGTTAGAACAAGTGCACCGATTAATAAAAATAAGCTATAAAAAACTGTCACTTCTGTGAACATGAGATGAACTTGCCCAGGTTGTTTTAAGAAGACTGACATTCCCGAGAGTTCTTCCTCCTGATTTCACCATGAGACCTACAAGTCCATGAACCTATATGAACCTCTAGTTTATACACCAGGCCCACTGAACCTTATACTAATGAAGAGCCTGCACAGGCTGTCTGTGAACACAAGTTCATACAACATGACTGCAAATACTGTGTGCATTGAAACTTTATAAATGAGCTGTTGGATAAGCAGGGAGAGCAAGTTCTCCCGCTGCTGCTGAACCGAGCTGCCTAGCTCCAGGGAGCTTGTATCCTGAGCATGCTGTCCTCGGCACTGTGTGGCACTGCAAGATTTGTTATTGATCCCTTACCAAGTAAATACAGGGCCAGTATCGCCAATACTGGCCCTGTATTTACCGATACTGATACTTTTTAACAGTTAAGGTGGATGCATCATCAAATTGCTAAATCTGAATGGATGAGTTAAAACCCAGGACAGAGATAATATAATAATTTAGTCTGTAGCACATCTACTCGTTTAACTAATCACACAGTCTTTCACAGTCAAACAAGTATTATATTCAATCAAATCTGAGCCAAATTATATTTAATTTACGGTAATTTATTTATTTCACACTTGGTTTTAACAGTTTCAACAGCTTTATCCTTTCATACACACAAACCATGCTCTCCCTTGATATAACACTGCAACCATGAGTGAAAAGGAGCAGGAAGGTGAAAATATTCCTATTAAACCCTGCCCACATCTACATTCCAACTAATATTACAAGTGGGCACTATTAACCAAGGAACACACTAGCATTTACTGTGTCTACAGATCATAGCGCAGACCAAACAACCAAATCGCAATCAGCAATATACCACACCACATAATAACATAGAGAAAAAAAAGTAAATAAAATAAGAAGAAAGCTTTTTTCCATTCTTCAGTTAACTAAAATTTCTTTCATATTCTTCATATTGATTTCTCGTTTTAAACATGTAACACTTTTTAAAACAATGTAAATTTGTACAGCTCTTAATATTATACTGAAGAGAGTTCTACAATTGTGTACCCATAACTGTTAGACTCATTAATCTTTGTGTAGTCCTAGTGAACTGATGCTTAAAACGATATTTCATTCTGCTGCTTTCACCTCCCAATCACATACATCAATAATCTTTGTAACTTGAGAGGCAATATATTATTTTTAGCCTTAAACATAATTACTAATGTCCATAGTTTCACTAAATCTTCTCATTTCAATAGTTTTGATTTTATAAACAATTTATTTGTTCTCTATATTTAACATTATGAATCATTCGCATCACTTTCTTCCGTACAGGTTTTATGTTGTTTCTCTATTGTGAAGCACTTTGGTGTGCCTTTGGGTTATGTGCTACATAAATAAAACTGTATTGTATTACATTGTATTGTTTTTTGTTTTTTTTTAATTCGCATGTGTATTCAAATTTCCACACAATAACTGAGATAGGAGAAAAACAATGACAAGTATAAAATGCGCATTGCGTCGTAGTCTAATCAATCTCTAACATTTCCTAAAATATAAATGTTTTGAGCATCTTTTTTCTAATATACTCAATATGAGATTTTCACGTTAACTTTTCATCCACTATTACACCCAAAAAAACAGAATTCATTAACTCTTTCAATCAATACTCAATTAACGCACATAATTACTTCTTCTTCCTTTAAACGATTACCAAATATCATGAATTTTGTTTTTGTCAGATTCAAAAGATAATTTGTTTACATCAAACCACTTTTTTAAATATTCCCATCTCAGAAACCATAATTTCAACCAAATCTTTAAAATTCTCCCCTGAGCAATAAAAATTTGTATTTAACATTTTTGTTAAATTGAACATTTTTGATATGTCGTATATATCATTGATATATAAAATAAAAGGTTTAGGTCCCAAAATAGAACCTTGAGGAACGCCACATACAATCTTAACTCTTTCTGAGGTGTTACCTAAATAAATAAAATAAAATAATATAATGTACATACTGCAACCTATTTTCTAAATAACTAAATAACTCCTTAACAATTCAGTGTAACTAAAGTGCAACTCCTCTCGCAGCATATCAAAAGCTTTTTTTGTAAATCAACAAATATTCCAACAGTGTATTTATTATTATGAGTTGCAGATGAAATATCTTCAATAAATGTCATCAATGCTAATGCCATTGATCTATTTTTACGAAATCCATAATGCTTTTCAATTAATAGTTGTTGTTTTTTTTTCAATAAAACTATCAAGTCTTTGTGCAAAAAGTTTTTCAAGCACTTTCGAGAACTGTGACAAAGAGACACTGGCCTGTAGTTGTTAGAACTACGCTTATCTCCTGATTTATATAGGGGTATCACTTTTGCCACTTTTATTTGATCAGGAAATACACCCGAATGTAACTAGAGATTAAGAATATAGCAAAGAGGAATAATTACACAATCTAATGTCTTTTTAACTATAACCATATCTAAACCATCACAATCAGTAGATGTCTTTTGTTTTGAATTTTTCAACAATTGCTATTTAATTAATTATAATTTCTTTTACAGTAATATCTGCTAAGAATGTAGATTTAACCACTCTACTTTCACCTTTCCAGGCTTCCTTATATTCTGGCTAAGTTTGCTAAATTAGGTCCAACATTTACAAAAAGGAATTACATGCATTTACCACTTTGTCCATGTCATCAACAACTTGATTATTCTTATCAAAATAATTAGGCAGATTTAAAAGTGTGTTCTAATTACCCAATACTTCTTTGAAAATATTCCAAATGCCCTTAATATTCTTTTTATTTTCATGAAAAAGTTTACTACAAACTCTTTCTTGGCTTTCCTCAATATTAATACCAGCTTATTTTTTATAAACTTTATATTACATTTCCACATTCTTTGTTCTATGTTTTATCATTATATAAATTATTTTTCTTATTACATGCATTTGCTAGCCCCTTAGTTATCCAAGATTTCAAATTCTTTTTCTTATATTTAAATGGTACCAATGGACAATGTTGACCATACAAGGCCAAATAAGTATTTAAAAATGCTCCGTATGCAACATTTACCTTAATAACTTAAACCTCCTTCCAGTCCACAACCATGAGATCTTGTCTAAACTTAATAATTACATTGTTGTTTCTTATCCTTCAGTCAGCACACTGCGCTGTGCGGCCTAGTTAGCTAAGTATGCTCCAACATGCTCCGCCCATGGAATCTACTCGTCCACACCCCTTATAAACTCTCGGTGAAGAAGCCCTTTTGGCTTCATGTCGGTCATTAATGGATAAAGGAGAAAAAAGACTTGGGATATCCAGTACTCGAAGACGACTATGACTTAACTTTGAAGTTTGAAACTATTTTTAACTCGCGAATCAGCGTTACAGCCTCTGCGTGTTGGGGTAAGTAAAACACGGACATATGTAGATGACGATTTATGGCGGCGGTAGTCTCTCGCAGGTTTATTTCCAGTCTGTAGCTAACGTCATTGTTTGGACAAAATGGTGTACGTGTATTTAACGCTGTGTTGTTCTACAGTGATAATCCTCTGTCAGGAGAGGCCTACACCGACGGATTGTGCTGCAAGAATTTTATATTCTGATAATTTGGGATGTTATATGATTGAAGTCTTATGGACATTAAAAATGTGACTTTCCAGAGAGATCTGGCTAAGAAATATACCATCACAGTCCTGTAAGCATATTTTAATTAACCAAAAGGACTCGGATGATTGTAATATTGGTACAATTACGGAGTTATAACACTTCGAAAACAGGTAATTTCTTTATTTTATATCTAACCTTTTCATTAATCTTGTTCATTACAGTCAATGTTGAAAATATACAGCTATATATGCAATATTAGACATAAGAGAAACATCGGAAATCGCTTTGGGACACATCTGAAACTTCACTAATACCTTCGACATGACCCGACTTGCATTTCCCGAATACTGTGAACTAATGGGCGGTTACGATATAAGTTAGGAGGTAGTTTCCCATAGCAGTTAAAATCAAGACAAAAAGCCAGAAAGTGGCCAGTATATGCTTGGTTTTTGCAGCCAGTGGCAGTACAAAAGCAACCCCCTTTAGTGCTTTTTAGTTTGACTTTTCTTAGATTTGGACCAGTCGACACTTTCTTAGAAGTGTACCAGAATTGATATAATGTATCCTTCCGCGAACAGGCGCCGCAGGAGTCGTGCTCAGATTGTGTAAGCGACCTGCCGACTGGTGATTGGTTGTCAAGTGAGCTCGAAGAGCGCAGTGTTCACCGCATGAAAAGCACCGTTTGTGGTAGCCGTGGACGACTTGTTTTTAACTCTCAAATTCACTTCAGCTCTTTGCATGTTGCATCTTACCAACCAACCAACCCCGTCACCTCATATTCTGACTGGCACAAACATTTATTTATTAAATCCAGCTTCACAATGTTAAATCAATCGCATTTTTAGAGCAGGGCTCAATGGTGTAACCAACCTAGCCTTAATACAGCTAGCGATTCATGTCCACTGTGTATAGTTACAAGGGTGCAGGTTTCCAATAAATGGGACAATGGCACCACCTACTGTCTCAAATGTCATTCTACATTGAATGTGAATGGCAAAGAATTGAGGTGATGTTATCAACACAGCACTTGGACAAACAAGACTGCGTATTCAGCCAGGCTCTGATGTCCAAAGGAGTCCTGTAGTTGTGGGTGTGCTTCCACAGGACAAGTTTTAATAGAGTTCAAATAGTTTCAAGTGTGTTTTGAAGTGCCGACTTTAAGTTTTCTGATTAAAATCCACTTTTTACGATATGAAACCAGTTAGTGTGAGGCCGCAGGTGACTGATGGTAGCCTTGATTGTATAGATTTCTCCTGTTTGTCATTTAGTCCTGCTGTTTACTATTATATCCTATTCCGGCACAGTTGGTGTGGAGCATCCACAATTTGGTTGGACGTGTACAATGACAAAAAGGGTTATTCTTTTAAGAGCGATGCTAACGTTACCATCCAGACACCAATAACAATCACCACTGTTGACAAGTTCGTTAGCTGCATAGCTAAGAGAAAATCTTAGCTGGAGAGTTAAGTCGCTCGCTCGCTCGCTTGCGCTAGTAGGCCTCGTCAGGAACAGGAGTAGATCGGGTCTGTATTTATCATAATGAATGGTGTGGAAAGCGATGTTGTAGCCAAACATTCTCCTGATCTTGAACCCCCCCCCCCAAGAAAAATAAAATAAATCTTATGCAGATTTTTTTCGATCTTGTCGGCGAGCTTAGTTAAAGTAACTTCCAGGCGCTAATGCTAATGCTAGCGACGCCACTCAGGATTTGAGATTATTATTCACGATGTGTCTTGTATCTACAGTGACATTAAAGGTAGTTAAATTCAATAGTAAGGTAATACTCGCAATGACACCGTTTGATGACGCATAAACTATTTTGCTTAGTTTTTCCAAAAGACATTTAACTTAAAAAAAAAAAGAAAAGACATTTAACTTGGAAGTTAAGGCTTACCTGCAGACACCAAAAGAATAAAATAGGTAAAGAGCGTCGCACAGATCCCGCAGAATTGTCCAGGATCCATCTCGTAGTTTTTTCATTAGAGTCTTCTGAACTGTATAGAGGTGTAAAAAGATCTTTTATACCAAGGGGGTGGTGTACAGGTGTGTCAAGGGAGGTGTTTAAAAAAGGGACTTGAATGTGTGAGTGGAATGTGACAAAACCGGCCGTTTTAAAATTTGTAATAATAAAATAATAAATCAAAATATAATAATAATATATATATATATATATATATATATATATATATATATATATATATATATATATATATATATATATATATATATATATATATTTTTTTTTATTTATTTATTTATTTATTTATTTATTTATTTATTTTTTTGTCCTGTTTGGCTCTTTAGCCATCAGAATTGTTGTCTCAAGGCCAAGAAAGATGCCATTTGATTGACCTTTATTATAATTATGTATTTATTTTTATTTTATTTTCGGTTGCTACAGACGGGACAGACATGACTGGGGGATAGGACAGGGAGAAAGAATGAAAGAAAGAGAGGGAGAGAAAGAAAAACAGAGGGGAGAAGAGACGGTGAGAAAGGGGGGAAGAAAGAAAGAGAAACAAACAAAACACCTGGATCACCTGTATGGAGAAAAAAAAAACAGAAGAGAAAGCAAACAAAAAAGAGCAACATAATAAATACAGCACCATCACAATAAACTAGCTAGCAGTAGATAACAGTAGATACTAAATATGAGCTGGTACATGCATGAGCGCCCAGCCCCAGTCGACAAGAACTACCAACACACCAACGTCTGAGGGCATCAGCCACCGGCAGAGAGTGTGGAGAGGGGAGATAGGCCTCCGTACTTAGGAGGGCCTGAGATGTACCCAGAGAGGTCGAGTCTAAGACCCAACCTGACATATGGACACAGACGAACAGGCGCACACGGACACAAACGTGCATTCCCACCCCATATACACAACCAAATACTCGGCACTCACCCAACGTGTAGACAGACACAAATAGACACTGCACAGACAGTCCCACTCCCCAAACATACTCTATATCCCAGGTCCAGGTACCCCCGCCCCCAGAGGGGCAAGCTGCACCTAGACCCAGAAGATGTAACCCTTCTCTCTGGGGTGGAGGCAAGCGGACCACCTCCTTATCTGCAGTAGCAGGGAGGCCCCGCATCCCAGACCCCAATCTGACGGCCAGCACCTCCTCCCAGCCCCCCAGCCCTGACGGTTAACAGAACCGGGGTGAGTGAAGACCCCAAACCTCCCTACGCCCACTCATATGTAGTGTTGCTGTGTGCTGTTCTAAAGTGCATTTAAAACACAGGAGAGCATGGTTCCTGCTTCCTATCAGGGAGCAGCACGGCTCCTCCCGAAAACCCTTAGTGTCTATGTGCATTTAAAATTGAGGGTAGGGCACCAGCGCCAGAGGTGGGTTGGAATACACCGACCATCCTCTGGATGCTGTAAAACGTGCCCACCCCCAAGGCCCCAAGGTCTAGGTTGCAGAATAAAATTGAGGCACAGGCGGCCAGAAGGGGACAGAGGGGGAGTGCCTCCCCTGCACCCTGGTGACATACCAGCACCCCAAGGTCTGCATGTGTGGGTGGGTGTGGTAGAGCGGGAAGAGGGAGGCAGCTGCGGATGGGGAGGGAAGCTCCTCCGCTGACCCCAGTAGGCACCCCCACACTCTGGAACCCACCAGGGCAAGGGGGCCCAGGCCCATCCGGACCGGGGCCCACAGCAGCAGCACCGCCCAGCCCCACAGAGTCCGGGGCAGCCCACCCAACTCCACTGCAGAGAAAACTGCACCCACCCCATCATCCAATCATCTCCCAAACTACACAAGACAATAGACACCCAGGTTGAGTTCATTCTCTATCTCTCCCCCACCTGCAGAGTGAGTTCCTGTAGAGAGGAGACCACCTGCAAAGATGTAACAACCTCTCCACCAGTTAGAGAGCCCCCTAGTTGGGCTGATGCACCAGAGGTCCCCTGCACCCACAGCCCCAGCGACACAACAACATGGACCCAAGCCCCCAAGGCCCAGCCAGCACCCACCCAGGGGCAGCCAGGCTACCAGGCCAGTAACCAACGTCCACCAGCACAGATATGAGAGTGTAGTTAAGTTAATTACTATTTATCAGGAAGTCAGATATTCAAGAAATAGTTTTGACTGCAACCTTATATTTGTTTTAACATTGCATGCTATTCAGTCATATCTAATATGTATTACTGTGTATTTATGAAAAAGAATAGTTATTTAAAAGTTGTTTTTTATCAGATTCTTTTCAGTAATAACTGGCTGTTATTTGCGAGTTTTGGAGGGAACAGAGTAGGGCTGACAGCTGAAAGTCACTAGCACCAGGATAAATGCAAATTTTTTTGGTAAACTTATTGCACACTTACTAATAATACAAACAAAAACAACAACAACTCTGGTGTCCACTCTGTGACAGTGGCAAAATTTTCTCTGCCTTGTATGTGAATAAATAGTCTTCTTTAAGTTAAAGACTTAAAGAAGTCCAGACGCTTTTCTTTGCAAGCTCCTTTGACTACGATGACCTGGATGACTGAGAACCTTCACAGACGTAACTCTCTAAAGTTTGTCACATAACAGACTGAACTAAATTCAATACAATAAATTACAAAGTTACTAAATAAAAGAAAAAGCTCTATTATGTACAAATGGCTCAATAATAAATATTTAGACTATTACAGAGGTTAAATATGTATAATTGACATTTTTCACTATAAACTGTAAAGCTTTGTTTTCTCTGTATAGGGTGTGCAAAAGGGTGAACAATTGCACTGTATGGTGTGCATTAGATGGACCCTAACCCCCAGAGGATGGCACTGGCCCACCTCTTGCCCTGTGGTAGCTGAGACAGACATCCTACTATTGGAGATATAGTAGGATGACAGTTTTTAGAGTTATTTGCAATATGGGTGTATACTAACTAGTATGTTTGTAATTATACATAATAGATTTTATTTTTTAAAAGCATCTATTTCTTATCTCTTTAATGTCTGTTGTATTTGACAGGACACTCAAGGCTAAAATGGTTTAAAACAGGGGTCGGCAACCCTGGGCACGGCACGCGGAGCGTTAACTGATGGCACGACACGCAGTGAATTAATCTGAGAAGGTGCATTAAAAAATAAATGGCCACGCTAGCGGCTCACATCGTAAATTAGCTCGCGTAGATATATTAGTTGTGCCGCTTCTTAATGACGGTATCTTAGCTAACAACCCCAACTACCAGATTCAACGTGTAATTGCTTCTACAGTTTTCTTTCACTCATTACAGTTTCTGTCATTACAGTTTCTTTCATTACAGTTCCTGTAATGACCATTAAAACCTTCATAAAGCTCCTGATCCACAAACTCTGACCTGAAGAAAAGTGAGCTTTGTAGCTGCTCCATTCACCACCGTTTGTTTTACACACTTTGACTGTAGCCCGTTAATCTGAGACGCCACTTACTTTAAAATACTGACATGATCCAACATGGTGATTCACTGATGTCTTGTTTTGTTGATCCTGTTTTCTCGACTTCTGTCTTCATTGCCCTTCCTGAGTTCACATCTCCGGTGGGGCAAAGATATAAGGAGACGAGTACCATGGGTCTCTAGCAATACTCAGATCTCTGCTTAAGTGACTACATGTCTCTGTTTGTAGCTTCTTTTAATTATCGCTGCTGTAAAAATGAGTAACTGCACTTTGACCTTCATAGCCTCTCTGCTGTGTTTCTTTCACTCTTTCAGACTAGAAAGTCGTCCCAGCTGAGTCTGCACAGGACGTCTTTCTGACATGTCGAGCTCCAAACAACAACTTCATAGTTATAGAGTGAAGAAGAGCTGACCTGGAAGATGAACGTGTCCTTTAGTACTGAGACAAGCAGTTTGATCCAGACGACCAGCATCCATCTTTTAATAATCGGGTGGATCTGCAGGACAGACAGATGAAGGATGGAGACGTGTCTTTGATTCTGAACGATGTCACAGCTGCAGATGCTGAGAAATACAAGTATCGTGTCTTCAGGAGAGGAACAAGCCGGGGGGAGAGAGCCCTTTTGAAGAATGACCCCATCAGCATCGTCTCCCTGAGTGTTGTTGTTCCTCCAGGTGAGTGAGTAGAGTTGAGTGTGTGTGTGATCAGAGGTGAAGCTGCTTCCTGGTTGTTGATGTTTGTTTCTAAAGATGTTAATGTTTAATGTTTGGTTACATTTTAGGATAAATTGTAATTATTGTTTTATAATAAGTTTGTATAACTGTGGATCTTTAATGCTACTGATTGTAAACAAAAGAGACACGTGCATAAAAAATTTAGCCATGAAATAAATTTACTGCATTGAAGTGTAGAGTCAACACAATATGGAGGTGAAGACAAAATGGGGAAGAGTTAGTGTGGACACAGTTTCTGCTTGAAACAGGAAGTTGCTTCTTTTTCACAGCTCTTTGGCAGCCTGCCAATATTTATGTAATGTAGCAATAGTAGGATTGTTAAACGAACTGGTTCTTATTGCTTTTCTACTTTACCTGAGTATTTAAAGCACTTTATATACATTTATTGTTTTTTTCTTCTTTTTTTTGACACTGTAGTTTTTATTAATAGTTTATGTCACAGTTTAAACAGACATTTCAGGAGAAATCAACAAACATAACTAATGTGAATAAAAGATGTGGGTGCCAATTATAATCAACTACCAGCAGCGTATATTCTCCAGCACATATACACACTTTTCCTACATGCATATATATGGATATACAAAGTTAGAGACATAAACCTTAAATGTTTTGTTCGTTCATTCATTTTCCCTTGGTGCCATATAATCTCCACTTCTCACTTCAAATGGCCATCTTTCATTATTGTACAAATCACTGTTATTCCTTTTGTTCCCACTTCCTGGATCCTGAGTCGTGTCCACTTGGTACAACACCAACATCATAATCAGCCCAGTTTAAAGTCTTAACCTCTCTTTCCAACTTACTTTGTTTAACTCGGCCGAAACCACATCTCTAGAGTGTGGGATGTTATAGGAAAGTTTTCTTAAGTTGGGACTGGGACATCCTGTAATTTTACTTCAATATCTTTCCATTTAAAGTTCTGATCACTCCACTTTATCGCTGGTCTGGTTTAGGCTGCATAGTAATAATCGTTTAGATTAAGAGTCTCACACCACCTTGCTTCCCAGACAGTATTAATTTCGAATATTTTATTCTAGGCCTTTGACCGTTCCATACAAATCTAGAGATGAGCCTATCACAGTTGTTGAATTTTTCCACTGAGATCTTAACTGGCAGGTATTGGGAAAGGTACAATAGCTGTGGGAGGATACTCATTTTTATTGTTGTGACTCTTGCACTAAAGTCTAGTGTAAGAGTTGACCATTGGTTTAGATCATGTTTAATTTGAGTGGTCAGTCCATCATTGTTTGTTTTATTAAGGTCACTCAATTGTTTAGTCACAGTTACATCCAGGTATCTTATTTGTTTTGCAGTCCAGTTCAGTTTAAACTTATTTTAACCTCTTCAGACGGCCAATAATTGAAAGCAAGTATCTGAGTTTTGGTCACATTACTTTTGTACCTCGAGTTTTACACTCTCAGTAGGGCAGGAACAGAGCAGGAGTTAGAGAGAGAAAGGGGGGAGGGGCGGTAGTTACAGCAGGAGGGGGAGAGAGAGAAAGGGGGGAGGGGAGGTAGTTACAGCAGGAGGGGGAGAGAGAGAAAGGGGGGAGGGGAGGTAGTTACAGCAGGAGGGGGAGAGAGAGAAAGGGGGGAGGGGAGGTAGTTACACTTGCAGTAGGGCAGGAAAAGAGCAGGAGTTAGAGAGAGAAAGGGGGGAGGGCGGTAGTTGCACTGTCAGTAGGGCAGGAACAGAGCAGGAGTCAGAGAGTGAAATGGGGGAGGGGCGGTAGTGACAGCAGGAGGGGGAGAGAGAGAAAGGGGGAGGGGCGGTAGTTACAGCAGGAGGGGGAGAGAGAGAAAGGGGGGAGGGGCGGTAGTTACAGCAGGAGGGGGAGAGAGAGAAAGGGGGGATGGGCGGTAGTTACACCTGCAGTAGCAAAGGGAACGGAGCAGGAGGGAGAGAGAGAAATGGGGAGGGGCGGTAGTTGCTGTATATAAAGAGAACAGAGAGGCTCTGCTTTGTGCTTCTCTTTTCCTCCTGTGTGTTTGTGTGTGCAGAGTTTCTACCAGAGCCAAATGTCGTCCACCAGTCCAACCACTGGAATCCAGCTGCTGCTCTCTAACTGGTCCACACAGCAGCTCCCTGAGACGTCCTGGAGACTCGGACGATCGTTGTCAGAAAGGAAATCACTCAAATAAGTCAATAACTAATCAGAGACGTCTGATTATCAGACAGTTACAAGGTTGATGGTAACACATTTTATATCCTTGGACTAAACTCAGTCTGCATCTACAGGATGGCTCTTATTGCATTATTACTGACTTATTATCACCATTTAACCTCTGCTTTATAACTCAAGTGCTCAGCAGCAGGTTTTCATAAAGTCAGACTGAAGTGAAAGAAGGAGTCAAATACAATCTCTTTATTGTGTTTATTTAAAGTTCACAGAGGAATGAATCACTGTTTGATGTCACAGCTGTCTGTGTCACTGTGAGAGACAATGAAGATAAAAATAAACATTTAAAATCTGAATATTAACACATTTATAGATGGTTTGTAAGATTTATAAGATTAATATCTCATAAATGTATATTTTTCACTATTTTTCACAGGTACAAATGTGTTTTGTAACATGATGGAGATCATTTACTCCATTAATAAACAGCCTTCATCTACAATGTGTCGGGTTTTACTTTCTGAGTGAAATTGTTTTCAACACAGTCACACGTTTATGTTAGAGCACCCTCCACTGCGCATGTCCATCAGTGATTCTCTTCACTGACCCACAGATTTGAAATCAGGATGTCGCTCACATGTAAAACAACGTGTGTGTCTCTGAGCAGCTTTTACCAACCACCAAATTCATGAGACTGTAAAACGTTTACTGATGCTTGTTGCAGCTCTGGCAGCAGTCAGGGCTGCAGGTGGGTTGTTTTCACCAGAAGTGACCACTGCTACCAGAAATATGACAGCGTGACAGGTAACAGGTGTGACGTCAACTCAAAGCAGACGATAGTTTAGGTGGTATTCATTTTAAAGGCATTATTTTTTTTCAAGTTTTATTCTTTAATGAGGAAGTGAGTTTGTAATTTGATGCAGCCAAGATGAAGTGGTCTGTGCTGCCATCTACTGACATTAAAGTGCAACAACAGGCTGCCCACCTCTGAGTCTGCAGCACTGAAGGTTTAATGTTTTCACTTCACACAGGATCAGGAGTGCTCAGCTCTTTACAAGAAAATCTGTCACATGTTTTCACTGACACTGAACACCACAAAAATATACAAACAAGTTTTATTTCATTACAATCATATACACTCATTGGCCACATTATTAGGTACTCCTTCCTAGTACTGAATTTGGTCTTTTTTACTTTCAAAAGGCACTTAGACTAAAACAGATATAACTACGTTAATCCCACCGTAAAACAAAACAATGTACGACCTCTTCCCATGCTCCCAGGATGTAGGTGTGGATTCCAGAACACTCTGGAATGCACACCAAGCCTTTGCAGCCTGCTAAAGATCACACATCCTATCACTACACAATTGATTATACACCTCTAAGCATATATGGTTAAATATTTCCTAATACAAATGACAATAATAAAATCTAAACCCATCAACCACAATCTCCTTAAAACTGCATGAACTGTATGTAAGAAGTTCCTGAGTTCAATTCCACCATCAGGCCGGGTTCTTTCTGTGTGGAGTTTGCATGTTCTCCTCGTGTTTGCAAGGTTTCTCTCCTGGCCCCACAGTTCAAATACATGCAGTCAGTGGTGAGTGCGAATGTTTCTCTGTGTCGATGTGTTAGCCCTGCCACAGACTGGTGTTACGTCCTGGTCTGGGGGTACAGGGGCGCCCTGGTCCCCAAAACCATACCCAGAAGACGAATTAACAGTGAAAGGTGGTTTTACTGTGTCTAAACTGCAGTGTAGGCTGTGGGTAGGTGTCTCCTGATGAATGGCACAGGGGGAGGAGGCAGTAGAGTCGTTGAAAGAAAAGGGTCAGTTGAGGTGCTGGAGGCTGGTATAAACCCTGCTTCTGTTGTTTATGTTTCTGTAGATTCAAACACCAACTCCACAAACAACAGCAATACCTCCTTCAACACCACTGCTGACACCATCAACTCCACCAAAACGAAAAAATGCTTTGATGGCATCGTCACCAACTTCACCAACACCCACAGGACAAACACCATCGCCAAAAACTGCCACGACAACTCCAGATCCACCTGGTTCTCAAAAGATGGATGCTGCTCTTGTGGAAAAAAGTGTCCATTCCAGTACTTAGGGGCAGATTTATATAGGTCAGCTCTGGACCACTCTTCAATTATTATGATGTTGTTGTTTGGAGCTCGAAGTGGCTGGGTGACGTTCATCTGTCCTGACTGAGCCGTGATGGTTTCCTGGTCTGAAAGATGAGAAGAGAGGAAGCGGTCACTTCAACATCAGCCAATCA
The DNA here is from genome assembly GCF_056152115.1 of Neolamprologus brichardi. Taxonomy (NCBI): domain Eukaryota; kingdom Metazoa; phylum Chordata; class Actinopteri; order Cichliformes; family Cichlidae; genus Neolamprologus; species Neolamprologus brichardi. Next base: position 12,956,059 of record NC_142106.1, on the reverse strand, counting down.
GAGTGAGGAACAGAGACAACTGCTCTCTGGTTTATGCTGGTTGAATCACACAAACGTGACCACAGACCTGTTAAAATCTGTTAAGGAACCACAGAATTCAGACGAACAACAAAGCGATAAATTCTTGATAAAGAACAAAGTCTAAACATATCTCAGTGCAAACAGAACAACGTGTGTTTAGCTCCCAGTGTTAGAAATCAAACAAAAACACAATTTGAAAGGATTTAAAAAAATAAATAAATTTGCAAACACCTTTGAACAGCTGCATATTTGTTGTTTTTGTTCTTATGCTCAGAAATATGCAATGTTTTGGGATGTGCCTATGTGTACTACTACTACTAATGAATTAAAATAGAGAACCTAAAAAATATCTGGGCCAAACGTGTGTAAATGCTCAACTTAAAACATACATAATAAATTAGCCTATAGGGTTTTGTGTCACTAGTGTACAAAACTACAGTTTTGTGCACAGTGACAAAAACACAAAGTTTCATTCTGCAGTTTTTATAGCAGACCGTTTTTATTATCTTGTAATATTAGTAAAACTTTGATTTATCATTGATAAATCATCAATTCAATCATAATGTTAACTTGTGAACTTAATTCTCATCAATAAAAACGCATAACTGAGGTGGTGGAGACATAACTACAGTCCAGTGGAAGCAGAACTGCATGCCAAACCAGACATTTCACCAGAGAAATAACAATAGTGAAGTTAACATTCCTGCATCTGTGTGTGTCCGACCGGGGGGGGCGCTGTAGTATGTACCATACTGTACACTGCCCCCTATTGCTCATGGGCTCGCTCTGCACACGGGGAACGCACTTCCGCAGCAGTCTTTGTGACCTCGCTACACGGTTTCCCTCCGTGAGAAGAGAAGCTGTTTGTGTTATCGTTCGTGGACGGTAGAAAACAGCTTTGCTAGGAGCTTTAAACAAGGATGCCCTTTACTCGAAAACGACGTGGGCTTAACTTTGGATATTGGAGCCTGTTTTTAATCGTGACGTCGAAAAAACGAAGCTTATCAGCAGCTTTCAGCGTCTTCATGTTTGCTGACGTGTGGGATGAGGCACAAAGGAGCTGCTAGTATGTTTTTAGAGCCTCTGCATGTCGGGGTAAGTAAAACACAGACACAGAGTCATAAGAAGGTCGTGTTTCACGTCTGGTTGTAGTGCTCAAACATGGCTGCTGCTCTAGTTGAGCGTTGTGCCATTTATCACCGACGAGCGTTCCCCAGCGTCGGGAGCGCGCACTGGTCAGGATCCAGGTTACTCCGCTTTCTTTACAACCAGCTAGTCAAGTAGTGATGTTTTAATTTGGTGACAAAGTTAAAGATGGATGTCGTTACATTACCATAAAGTGGAAACTCCTAGAAAAAGAAGTTTAGTTTTAGGAAGTCTTACGTCCTTGTTGTTGGTTCAGAGGTTGTTTCAGCAAATTGCTGCGGAAATGTTAAAGTTTGAGTGCATTCTCAAGTGAGGGATTTAACTTCTATTAGAACAGGAGGAACGAAGCCCAAATATCAACAGGACCTATTTTTTTTTATCCCTGACCTTCGCTGTCATCCAGTTTCTGGATGGGGAAGACTCAGATAAACTTCACTACAGTGATGTTCTCAGCAGGTACTTGATGCGAGAGAAAAAATGACTGTTCCTTAACCAGGCTCTGATGTTTAAATCAACCACACACAATGCGTGCAAACAGTGCTCCAGTTGTGCGTCTCCTCGAGTTTTAGTACTTCTTTAGTGGCTTTGTTGTTCTCCTGAGGTAACGCGGTCGAGTGAACCGTGATTTGTGCGCCGCGATGAAGCCAGTCGACCTGTTACCCGCCGCGAACATTAAAACTCACGGTAGCGCTTCTTCTCCTTCGCTGATCGCTAGCATAGCGCGCGCTACGGAAGTGCGACATCGTGTCGAAACGCCTGTTTCGCCTGTTTAACTTTCTCCTGTAGCAGAGCACTGCACATGCTAATATAATTATATTAGTACCGACTTCAGGTTTCCCGGATTAAAATCCCCTGTTATGACGTGAAAGTAATCCGGGACCAGTCCGCTTTTCCCCGCTACTCTGATTTGTACCGCTATGCTAATTTGACGTGTCGCTTTACTGTCGCTAGCTCGGCAGGTAGCCAAGTGAATGTTTTCTGTTATGTGAGGTTTTAACCGAAAAACGATGTTCAGCAAGTCTCGGTGGCTCTAATAGTGATCACTTAAACTACACACAAACACTAAGACTAAGCAAAACACACAGAAAACTCACACCACATAGAGCCGCTTCTACTTCGCAACTAGCGAGCTAACTTGCGCTCGAAGCCCGGTAACCGGCGAGCTTCGCTAATCACGCTTACGTCCCGGTTGCGTGTATTTAATATGCCAATAACGACAAATGAATTCATCAGCAATCTAAGAGTAACATCTCACCTGTTAACGCAAACGCGAAATAACAGAGGAGAAGAATCCCGAAGAGCGACGTACGAACACCCATCTTGTCGCCGTCGACGTTCGCTCGGGACGGTAACGGTGCCAAATACGTTTGTGCCCTAAACAGGTTTCCTGGTTTCCGCATTAAAATGATTGGCCGTATTTACATTGCTGTAAATGACTTGTTGGTGTATAATATGTGAAACATGTCAAATAACGCAGGATTTAAGATACTTTGCAAAACAGCTAATTTCTAAATTTTATATATAAATCGTCATAAAATCATGTTCACTAAACTCTACTTACCAATATAAGTAAAGACAATACACATAAAAATAAATAGAAACATTGGAAATGACTTCTGTTTAAATGATCAGTTTTGTAAAAACTCCAATAATCCATAAATGCATTGATCGGCTCTACTTTCTAAAAGACTGTATGTTTGTTATATTTATTAATAACTGTTCATTTGTTTTTAGTTTTTAGGGTTTTTTTTTTAAACATTGCAGACAGATCCTTAAATGTGTTTATATATGTTGATAAAACAGAATAAATATTCCAGTCAGTTATTTTATACCTAATATTTTGTCTTCATTATGTTTTCAGTCACATCATAATTGAGTTGTTGAAGACTTTCAGAAAGGACAGAATGAGACTGACAGGTGAAAATCGATGATGACAGCTTAAGGATTCACTATCGTTAGCACAAGTGCACTGACACTTACAGCTGACATAAGTAGCATTATAACTTTTATTTATTATTTTTATAGTTTACATGTTGTGTATATTTAAAGTACCTAAATACATTTATAAGAGGGCCACATGGTGACACTGAGCGTTTGCATCCACCACCTGGTCTGGGAGTCTCTGTGGGGGGTTTGCATGTTCTGCTTGTGTTTGTGTGGGTTCTCTTCAGGTACTCCAGCTTCCTCCCACAGTCCACAGACATGCAGTCAGTGGGGTTAAGTTCACTGGTGATTCTGAATCGCCCAGAGGTGTGAATGTGAGTGTGAATGGTCATCAGTACCTGGTACCAGGTATTTCTATAGTACCTGCTCGGCCGGGTTTCCAAGCGATCTGAGCAGGTACTAAACTGTGATGTCACCGATTGGCTGGTCGGTGACATCACTCGATGAGTCGTAACAAGTCTGACAGGGGTACGCAGGTGATGCTGAAGAGGTTCATCGAGTGGACACTGGTGTAACATCCGTGATGTCGATCAGACGTCCATCTTTGAAATATTCTTTAAAAAAACTATCTGTGTGTTTTTGTAGCAACTTTAAGTAACAGGGCGTTCATACCACGTGTTAGAAGAGAGTAGCCATTACAGTGTGTTAATAGTTGTATATATTTTTAATGTATCTGACCTCGACTCTCTTTGTACCAACAGGAAGGAGGAAGAGGGCGACTTTACCTGGTGTCAGAGACAGAAATGAGAAAAAGCTGAAATGAGTGAGAAGGACGATGAAGGAAACATCTGTGCTGCTCTGTAAGTAGAATCTCCTGCACTACAGAGCAGGTTTATTATACCCAGGGTATCACATCAATGTGAGCCGTGGCAGGAAGGTTTGCTGTGTGTCAGTGTAGCGTCCAGAGCATGGAGGCGCTACCAGGAGACGGGCCGGTACATCAGAAGGCCGTAGGAGGGCAACAACCCAGCAGCAGGACCGCTACCTCCACCTTTGTGGAAGGAGGAACAGGAGGAGCACTGCCAGAGCAAAATAACCTCCAGCAGGCCACAAATGTACACGTGTCTGCTCAAATGTTTACAAACAGACTCCATGAGGGTGGCATGAGGGCCCGACGTCCACAGGTGGAGGTTGTGTTTACAGCCCAGCACCGTGCAGGACGTTTGGCATTTGCCAGAGAACACTGAGATTGGCAACTTTGCCACTGGCAATGAAAGCAGGATCACACTGAGCACATGTGACAGACGTGGCAGAGTCTGCACACAGCGTGGAGAACCTTCTGCTGCCTCCAACATGATGATGGTTTGGCAGTGGGTCAGTTATGGTGTGGGTTAGCATTTCTTTGGAGGGCCGCACAGCCCTCCATGTGTTCATCAGAGGAAGCCTGACTGCCATTAGGTACTAAGATGAAATCCTCAGACCCCCCTGTGAGATCATATGTTGGTGAGTGTAGCTCTGGTTTCCTCCTAATGCAAGACAATGCTGAACCTCATGTGGCTGCAGTGTGTCAGCATTTCCTGCAGGACGAAGGCATTGATGCTGTGGACTGGTCCAGCTGTTCCCCAGACCTGAATTAACCCAGCACATCTGGAACATCATGTCTCGCTCCATCCACCAACTGCACCGCAGACTATCCAGGAGTTGGCAGATGCTTTAGTGCAGGTCTGAGAGGAGATCCCTCAGGAGACCATCCACCACCTCATTAGGAGCATGTCCAGTAGTGACGGGTCGTTCACGAACGAAATGGCTCTTAGAGCCGACTCTTTGAAGTGAACGATGCGAGCCGGCTCCTTATTGGGAGCCGTGAGGTTTTGTTTTTTTTTTTTGTTTTTTTTCTCTCACCCTCTCTCTCGCCCTTTTTTCCGCTAAACTCCGCATGCGCGGCCTGTACTTTGCGCTGGGCAGAGGGGGGAGGGGGGTTAGTTACACTGGCAGTAGCACAGGAACAGAGCCAGAGAGAAAGAGAGCGAGGGACAACAACATCACATTAGAAAGGTATAGTAATCATCCACTATTTTCAGTTGCAGATGATAAAGGATTCAGAAATCATGCAGGCCCATATGACAGAGAATGTGCATCTTCTTTTTGTTTTAATATTTTAATTTATATTTAATTGTGTTGTGGTTTGCAGTGTTTTGTGTTGTTTCACGTTAAATTTATTTAAAAGGAAAAAGCTGAAAATTTAAATAGTTAAAAGTTTAAAATGTAGATTGTTGTTTTTTGTATTATATGATTTATTTTTTACATTTTATGTGGAGTGAATAAATAAAGTATATTTATGGTGGACCTTAGAGACAAAGCACGTACAAACTCCAAAACACATACAAACTCCTAAGCATGTACAAACTCCAAAACGCGTAAAAACACGTAAAAACTCAGAAGCACGTACAAACTCCAAAACACGTACAAAAGACAACAGAAGTGCTCCAGGTTTCTAGGGCGCAGTGTTGAGCTTTTGTTACCTAGTGGCTACACAAGCCAGGAAGTATCAACAACCGGATTTGGTGTGTGGTAGTAACAGGTAAATGAACTTTTTTTAAAAATTATTTGAATAAATATGAGTGCTTGTCTATAAATACACAAACAATACACACATGCTTTCTATTGTGTAATTTAAGTGATCTGGGTAGCTCTGTTTGGAAGTTCAGTAAACGCTAGAAATGTGTTTTGGAGTTTGTACGTGCTTTGTCTCTAGGGGCCAAATCATATATTTATATATAAACACATATAAATAAAACCACTTTTTTTTACATTAGTAATTCCTTTTCTGCATAATTTTATATTATTGTTAATGATTAAATAATTAAAGCAACAAAACAACCTGAAGAGCCGGTTCGGAGCCGAAAGAGCCGGCTCTTTTTAGTGAGCCGAGCCGAAAGAGCCGGATCTCTAAAAAGAGCCGGAAATCCCATCACTAATGTCCAGGTGTTGTAGGTCATACAGACACGTGGAGGCCACACACACTGCCGAGCTTCACTTTGACTTGTTTAAGGACATTACTGTAGTGTGTTTTTCCTCTTTGAGTGTGACTCCAAATCCAGACCTCCACGGGTCTCTACATTTGATTTCCACTCATCATTTTTGTGTGATTTTGTTGTCACCACATTCAACTATCTAAAGTATTTAATAAGAATATTTTATTCATTCAGATCTGGGATTCTTATTTTTCTGTTCCCTTTATTTTTTTGAGCAGTGTGCAACACAGACAGAGTCAACAGTGCAAGTGTTGGAAATGAGAGGAGAGTGTTATGTAGTCCAAGAAGTGTGTGGAGAGAGTCCAGTGTGGAGGAGGGCAGCAGGTGCTGCTCCTGATGCTGCAGAGTCGTCTTCTGGGTGGAAGGAGGAGTAAACAGTCTGTGGGAGGGTGATGTGGGTCAGCCATGATGTTAGTGGCTTTCTGAATGCAGGGTGAGGTGTAAATATCCTGCAGACGGGGCAGAGAGCTGCCAACAATGCACTCAGCGGTTCCCACAATCCTCTGCAGCTCTGTGGTCGGACGTGTGACAGTTTCCATACAGATGTGATGCAGCTGGTTAGGATGCTCTGTGGAGCCTCTGTAGGTGTTAAGGATGAGTTTGTGGAGGCGCACCTTCTTCAGTCGTCTCAGGAAGGAGTGTGTACTATATTACTCTTTAGTCCTTCGCTACACCAACGAGTCCTCAGCAGCTGTTTATTTATTAATGTCACAACTTATTTTATTACAACACTGGTAGAATAAACAGTTTTTACTGAATAAAGTTACAAGTTTAAGAGTCAGTAACTCACTTTAAATGTTCAGATGATTCTGGGAAATGCAGTCTTCTAATGACAATGTGTCTTAAATGCTCTCTGTTAGCAGAAAAGTCAATCGTGCTCTGACGTCCTCTGTGTGTGTTTTATTGTGCAGATGCAGCTGCAGTCGGCTCAGCAGAACTGAAGATGTCGTCAAAGAGAATGTTATTTAAATAAATAAATAAATAAATAATTAGTTTTAATACCATATAAATACGTCCCAGTACCGGTCCACAAGAGTTGAGGCTCGGGTGGGAAATTGATGGTTTTTAGGGTTTTTAATCATTTTTTATTGTTCACTTGGTTTTCCTGGGTCTTTTGCCGTGTGTTATGAATAAATCTTCTTTTTTTGGTAGCTGTACTGGTTTTATTTTGTTGTATTTATCTGCGACACTTTAAAGGCCGGTCCGTGAAAATATTGTCAGACATAAACTGTTCGTGGCAGGAAAAAGGTCTGGGACCGCTGAACTAGCAGACACAGGGATAGTTTCTACCCACAAGCCATCAGGCTTTTTGAACTGCTGACATTCTGCATGCGTCATTACACACTTACTACAACTACTGGACTCGATACACTACCACTTTAAACCACTTTACATCCTCACTGCCAGTTTTTGCACAACTGTAAATACAGAACTGTAAATTCCGAACAAGTGTCTCAAATTCTCTTAATATTAATACTTTAGTATTTTGTTGTTTGTTACTTTTATTATATTTATTTCCTTCTTTAATATAAGTGCCTCTATATGCTCATGTAAAGCTGAGGAGTACGAGCCAAAGTATTTCATTATGGGTAAATGTGGCTACACTGCTTATCTGTATATGACAATGATCTTCTGGTAACGTTATATCTGTGTTTATACATGAGGTCCATGGACTTCAAGGTGCTTGACCACAAAAACAGAAGTGTGCTCATTACATCCATCTTAATTAACGATCCCGATTGCTGTTTTCTGAAGTTTACATAAAGGTTGATGTAACGTTTTACATGTGTTGCCTCAGGCGTCACCACTGTCCTCTAAATGTGGCAATAAAATGAACTGTGAAGTACACGGAGTGATTTGTAATGCAAATAATGTGTTGCTGTTTCTCCACACAAATGTTTCTCCTTAGTTTGTACATGTTTATATTAGATTGTGTTTTCCATTGTTACAGAAAGAAATTTGCTATCAAAGACTTCAACATTATTTATCAACATTTTGACTCAATCGTGCTCAGGAGTCATAACAGTAACATGTACTGCATTCATTAATATTACACTGCAGTGTCACCCAGGTTCCTACTGTTTTTATGCATGCGCTCCATCTACACACAGAGGGGCATCCGTGAGTCATGTTAATAGTAAAGAGCTGAGGGGATTTAAGGAGTGATGGTTGAAGTAAATGTAGATTTTCTATTATCAGCAGTGTCGGAAGGATGAATTAATAATAACAAACCTTGAGAGCAGTTTGTCCAGCAGCTTTGTCCAGCAGCTAACTTCTAACAGCGCATCACAGCGTGTAAGAAATAAATCGATAGGATTTTAAAATCAAACTCACCTGCACAGGTAAAGCCCACGAGGGAGACCGACAGTAAAGTCCAGCAGAGCCACGGAGATGTTACAGCAAACATGTTTCATGAAGCACAGTCAGACTACACGAACGGGTTTATGTTGGACGAGCCGGTGCACCGGTGTGTCGACAGGACAGTACAGCACATCTGTTTGTTTTGTTATCTTGGCCTTGGATTTGATAAGGCTGCTGTCAATCATTCAGTGTCTCGCTTACACTGGAGGAGACTGTGACTCCTCCCAGAATGGGGCTGAACCGAGTTACCCGACTTCCGTTTTGAATCCTGACGCTATTGAAGGACTTCCTGTATGACTGTTGTTGGCTTTTTGGCGCCAATCGGGAGAGGTTGGTGTGGGTGCTGTAACGGAGCTTATGGAAGTTTATTTTTTTATTAGCAGCCCCCTTGATAAAGGCACAAGGTATGTTTATGATGTAAATAAGTACATGCTTAAATATTTTGGGTGACGGAAACTGCATTTGTTATAAATTTGTTACATAAAAGGTTAGGTATTAAACAACACTTAGCTAATGTACTTCATCACATCACACTTTCATAATATTATGTAAATATGATATGTAGACATTACATTTGTATTAACATATGAAACGTATTTAACTCTGTTTCAGATACAGGAAACATTAAAGGTGCTGTTATTTCTGTTTCTATATTTTCATGTTCTTTTAATACACTGGCACCACTACATTTATCGGAAAGCTGATTTATCTGAGTAATAAGAAACTTTTGAAGCTGTGATCAGCTGCATAAATGAATGAAATCTAGACTGATAAATGAAATATCCCTTTATTGTTGATCATGTCATAAATGTTTTAAATCAGATGGAAAAGAGACTTAAACAGGCTGATTTTTGTAAATGAGTCAAATAGATCACATTTAGACTGCAGGACTGGCGAACCTGAAATGCTGACTTCCTGTTTTAAGATTGGGTGTAGGGTTGTACATTTCCGGTAGCTTTATTTTGCGGTCAATCGCTACTGCGAAGATCGACTACAAAATCATGTCCAAAATACAAAAACGGAAAGATTGCATTAAGTTACAAAGAGCAGAAGGTGGGAACACTCACCATTACTGTGTCATTAAAAAAAAAACAATTTTAACGTTTGAAGAGTGTGGATTGATTGGTTGTTTACATCACTCAACACAAGCAGAACTGCATCACTGCAGCAGAAGACACATCGTCCACATTCAGAAGCACATCTCTGTATAGTGACTGTTCTCATGATTTAAACAGGCAAATGTTCAGCATTCAAACTACAGGTGAACAATAGTCAAAGCCAGATGTTTCCCCCGTTATGTCGAGATCAGCTAGTCAAGTACACACCTACACATCATATCAACAAACCGTGAAAAAAAAGCCACACAAAAAATGAATGATTGCTGGTAAGGGTCTTTATATATTAGTATTTACCAAGTGTATTTTGTGACTTACCTTCAAAATTACAGTGGTCCCTCGCTATAACACGGTTAACCTTTCGCGGCCTCGCTGTTTTGCAGATTTTTTTTTTGTTGTGTGTAATTTTGCATGTTTTTTTTGTCCTTCTACAGAGCCTTGTGTTCTGGGTCCTGATTGGCTGTAGATCATTGTCGATCTCCTCTGTGCCAGCTCGCCTGTACAGGACAGAATTGCTACATCGATCACTAGCAGTAAGTTTTCTCCCCAACAAAATCAATGTCGACAAAATGTTTTGCACCGTCAAAGGCACCTGCGGTAGCACCCAAAACACAGAGAAAGATGCGAACCATCGCACAAAAAGTTGGACTTCTTGTTGGACACCCGCGATAAACGAGGGACCACTATACAAATACTGAGAAATATGACATTTGAATGCTTTCCCTCTTTTGCTCTGAGGCGCGGGGAAAAAAATATTGACAAGACGATGAACATCATCTACAGATATATTCAGTAAATGCCCAAGACATCTAGAGAAATGTAAATCACCGCTTGATTCATCGTTTTGGAAAACCCGACCGTAAACAAGGAGCGAATATAAACAAAGCACTCTACAGGAGTTTCCCCACCGGAAGTAGCATATGCTAAGGTGCACATAAACTGTCATTTCAGCACTCAGCAGCTTCCTGTTTTTACAAATAATTAAAGAATGACATTTTTGCAGAGATTCTTCTTGAACACTGGCTGTAATATCACTCAGGAATCCTTTTAGTTGTATTTTGGTTCAATTTGGCATTTTTTTTGTTTTTACTTTTCATATTTATAAAAATGAAGCTGCTTGCAAGATGCGACCACTTCATGTTTCAAATACTGAGAAGCTTCAACAACAAATGTGTTCAAGCCAACATGATGTTTGCTCCTGTAACTGATTGTTTTTCCATCTTCTTCTCTGAATATTTTACAAAGGGCTCCATAACTAATGTCATTCATTTTGTTTGTTATCATTAAAACTGTTGTAGAAAATCCACTTTGTTAAGAAAACAGAGAAACGACCGTCTTTATATGAGACTTCAGAAAAATGTTGTACAAGACAAACTGAACAACATCAGAGCGACATCATGACTTCCTGTAACTTTTCTCTATCCAGCCAAACATGAGTACCTTCCATTTTCTCCTGCAGAGGATTCTGGGAAACGTCAATCGTGCTCTGACGTCCTCTGTGTGTGTTTTATTGTGCAGATGCAGCTGCAGTCGGCTCAGCAGTGAGAACTGAAGACGTCGTCAAAGAGAAGGAAAAACAGTCAGAGCTGAGAGGTACAGCTGCTCTTCTTTTAGTACAAACACCATAAATCTGTTGCTCACAATCAAACTTTATTTTCACGTTTGTGTCACTTTTCAAACCATCGTTACGAGGGCTTCCCAGAGACGATGAGTGAAAGAGCAAAGAGTAAATTATGAATCAAACTACAGCCACACAGACTCAAGTGTCATGTAGTGAATAACTTCCAACAGCTGGATGAATAAGATGAGTTAAAGTTTATATATTAGTCTTTAACAATGATTTAAAAGAAGACACTGATGAGGCGAGCCAGATTTCTTCAGGCAGGTCGTCCCAGGATCGAGGAGTCCTCACAGCAAACATTCAGTCGTCTTTAAGTGTGAGCTGGGAACAGTGAACAGGTTTGTGCCTGCAGCATCTCAGGATGTACACACTGACTGGGACACAAGCACCAGTTCTAGTAAATATTCTGGTGCCAGTAACCTGTTAAGATGGAGCAATTTGATGTTATTTAATCATTTATTTTTCATCCTGCAGTTAAAATGTATCAAAACAAGATTGTGTGTCTCTGCAGATGCTGTGTGATCTGACACACCAGCACAAAATGTGTCAAAGTCCAATAAGTTACATTATTGTAACTGTGATGCGTTCACTGACATGTCCTCATGCTTTGCTGTATATAAAGAGAACAGAGAGGCTCTGCTTTGTGCTTCTATTCTCCTCCTGTGTGTTTGTGTGTGCAGAGTTTCTACCAGAGCCAAATGTCATCGACTCCTCACTGAAGTCGTCCACCAGTCCAACCACTGGGATCCAGCTGCTGCTCTCTAACTGGTCCACACAGCAGCTCAGACCTGACACATTCACTGTAAACACACTGGTTTATATTCTGTTTGTTCTCCTCATGAAGGAACATGAATTCTTTGGAGTCATCGATTATGAATTTATATTTTTCTCTTATTTTAACAGCTACAGGTGTGGTTTGTAATACGATGGAGATCCTTTACTCCATTATTAAACAGCCTTCATCTACAATGTGTTAGATGTTTCTTTGAGTGAAATTATCTTGAACACAGTCAGTCATGTGTTTATATTAGAGTGCAGCTCGATAACAGACACACTGCACATGCTCATTAGTGCTTGTGCTTGTATTCACTGACCCACAGATTTGAAATCAGGATGTTGCTCACAGATACGAACAACATTTGTGTCTCTGAGCAGCTTTTACCAACCACTGGAAATTCATGAGACTGTAATAAGTGTATTGATGCTTATTGCTGCTCTGTCATCAGTGAGGGCTGCTTGGAGGCTTGTTTTCACCAGAAGTGACCACCAGAAATATGACAGTGTGACAGGTAACAGGTGTGACGTCACCTGAAAGTGGACAATAGTTTAGGTGGGCATTATTTGAAAGGTTTTTGGTTTTTTGTTTTTAAAAAACAAACTTTTCTTTAATGAGAAGATTATGTGATTATGTGGTCTGTGCTGCCATCTACTGACGTTAAAGTGTAACAACACTGACTCCGCAACGCTGAAAATTCAATGTTTCCACTTTGTGAATGTGCAGCAGCTGTTTTGTGTCTGATATGGAGGAAACGTCACACTAACAGATTTAAACTTTACAAAATGTCTTCTGTAAATACTTTTTACAGGCTTGTTCACACCTGCTGTTCACAGCTGGTCTTATATCACACAACCTGCTCAGTGACATCACACAGGATCAGGAGTGCTCAGCTCTTCACAATAAAAGCTTGTCACATGTCTTCACTGACACTGAACACCACAGAATATGTATGTTTTGGTTCATGTGGACGTGAGAGCGTCACACAGCTGGTCTGTGTTCTTTTTCTTACTGATTTTCAGGTGTGAATAAATTCATTTTAAGACATTTTAACTTTATGACTTCATGAAATGATGGTGATACAAATGCAAAAATTCATATCTTTTTTCTCATCCATGGATCCAGACAGGTGGAAAGACTGTTCAATATTTGGAGTCACGATGGAGAAATGTTTTAACCACCAGGGTAGTGACTCGGTCACATGAATGAAAGCAATAGCTAGAGCAGGGAGCGATACCAGAGTTCACTGTGAACTGGAAAAGTTCAAATCCCAATAAATAAAGCATGTTGGGGGACGGTCGTGGCTCAAGAGTTGGCAGTTCGTCTTATAATCGGAAGTTTGCTGGTTCGAGCCCCGGCTCCGACAGTCTCGGTCGTTGTGTCCTTGGGCAAGACACTTCACCCGTTGCCAACTGGTGGTGGTCAGAGGGCCCAGTGGCGCCAGTGTCCGGCAGCCTCGCCTCTGTCAGTGCGCTCCAGGGTGGCTGTGGCTACAATGTAGCTGCCATCACCAGTGTGTGGATGGGTGAATGACTGAATGTAGTGTAAAGTGCTTTGGGGTCCTTAGGGACTAAGTAAAGCGTTATACAAATACAGGCCATTTACCATGAAAAGCACAGCAGCAACAGCAGTCACACTTTGCATTGTTTTTAACACTTCAGTTCTTTGTGTGTTAGAACTCCACTAAAAAAACACGAGCAGTGGGGGCTCACAGGCCGGTCGTCTCCTTCTGGTAACAGAGCTCACTGCAGGCAGACGGACAGACCCTTGAGTGGAGCGGACACTCGCTGTCCTTGGTGCTGAAACATCTGAGCCCCACTCTGAGCTTCAGCACCAATGAACCCACAGACAAAGTAATAGTCCAGTCATCATCCTCTCAGATACTCACACCTCAGCGCTCTGAGGACGAGGTCAGCGTTCAGCTGCTGGGGCCTACAAATATGTACAGTACACACTTTAAATAGAAATGTTTCTCATCCATCAGTCATAAAATCATTGTATAATCCACACTGGTGTCTATATCACAGCCAAATGTGGGCCAAGAAATATGTATATGTTGATTGGATGGGTTGTTACTGACATCTGGTGTTAGTAAGAACCCCTTAAACCCAAGTCAGAAGCACCTTTATAAATATAAATATATTTTCTAAGAATATTTGTAATATGTGTTTAATAATCTTATTTTACCAGCTGTACATAACCAACACATTTTACCTTACTACAATGACCCTGTGCTATCAGAAGCCTTCTTCACAATGGTTATGATTATTATTCTTTATGCTGATATATTCAAAAACTGGTGAAAATACACAGGAGGAGTCAAAAGTGCTGATCAGACCAGTGACAGCAGCAGGCTGCGTCAACTCGATGTGTTGTTACATCAGGTTAAATGTAAGGTCCCAGCATAGATTTCCCATTGAAGCATAAACTGGGAATGAGAAGTGAACCATCTTAATATTGCAGTAAAACCAGAGTTAACCCTGAAGTTATCTGGATGAGACTAAATCCTGCTCCACAGTGCAGACCTCTGATCACTGATGATGGAGGAGAAGAAAAACAAATCAGGCTGAATGTAAAACATTTGCTCTGCAGGACTGAGGTCTTTGTTATCACCACTGGGTGATGGCACTGATGCCTCACAGCAACAAGGTCCTGGGTTTGAATCCAGCATGAATTTTACACAAAACACAACATGTTTGTCATGTAGATATGTTACAGGGCAAGTTTTAAAATTGCGTTTTGTGACTTTTTGCAGTGTACTTGGTGTGTAAATGCCTCAAGTCTTAATCTTAGGATATAACTCAAAACTTTATTTATAGCACTTCTCATACAGTAAGGAAGACACTCAAAGTGCTGTACACATTAAAAGCAGAAAAAATACACATACATCACCTTCACTACACCCTCTCATCACCCCTCCATCCCCACTCCCACACCCAGACATCAGACACTCACTCATCAGACAGAAACACAGGAGAAAGAAACAATAAATAACATTACAAGGCTACTAAGAACAGATTAAATATAATAAAAATGGAATAAATAAATGGTGCAAAAAAAGGAAATAAATAAATAGTAAATTACAATAAAGAGACATACAAAACCATAAAATGGCAAACTAAAAAGAAACAGCATGATAAATAAAAGATGGTCAACAGTCTCCTGTCTTGAGGGCTCTGAAGTGCTCGTAGCATAAAAGTAAATCAGAAAGATGAGAAGGTCCTGAACCGCTGACTGTTAAAAAACCAGTAAATGAACCTTAAAGACGACTCTGACTGGGAGTCAATACAGAGACTGTAACATTGGTGTAATTTGGGCTCTGGAGCCGAGTTTTGAAGCAGCTGCAGCAGCGACAATTTTTTTTTTTTGAAAAACTAGAAAGATGAACATTGCAGTAATCAATCCTGCAGTAGATGAAAGCAGGAGTCAGTGTCTCTGCATTGACCTGAGAGAGAGACTGTTGCACTGCTACAATATTCTATAAATATGAAAATCAGTTATTAAATATTTTTGATGCAAAATTCAAATGTGAGTTCTGGATCAAATAAGACCTGAAGGTTTTTAACCTGCTCACACAGGTTTAGTGGAAGAGTGAAGTTTGTTATGAAGTTTCTCTCTGAGCTTCAGAGCTATCTATACGTTTATATGTCATTTTTATAGTTAACCATGTTTCACTGGTTTTAATGTGCTCTCTCTCTCCTGTCATGGTGCTATGTTTCAGACCACTTCCTTTTTTGCTTCTTCATCAGGAGGAGGAGGAAGGGCAGGGTCCTTCTTGTGTTTTTTAGAGATCACAACAAGGAAAACAACAAGGATCACAACAAGTAACAAACCAAAATCTACCAGTTCACCATAATGTCCTCTAGCAACTCCATCTTTCTCCTCTCCATCCTCTGTGGTTCCTCCTGGTGGAGCTGCAGGTGAGAAACATGTGTGAGGTGTCAGCTGATCACATCACTCAGAGCAGCTGCTTTCTACAAAGTCTCATCAACACACTCAACTCTACTCACTCACCTGGAGGAAGAACTGTCAGGTAGATGATGCTGATGAGGTCAGGGTCCACATTCGCTCTCTTCCTTCGGTTTGGTTCTTTCATGAAGACACGACACTCGTATGTTCCAGTGTCATTAGTCGTCACATTGTTCAGAATCAGAGACACGTCTCCATCGTTCATCTGTCTGTCCTGCAGATCCACCCGGTTCTTAAAAGATGGATGCTGTTGATCTGGAACAAACTGTTCATCTCTGTACATAAGGACATGTTTTGTCTCCAGGTCTGCTCTGCTCCACTCTACATCTCTGATGTTGTTGTTTGGAGCTCGACATGTCAGATTGACGTTCTGTCCAGATGCAGCTGTGATATTTTTCTGGTCTGAAAGAGGAAACAACACAGAACAGAAACATACCGTGGAAATATACCTTTAAATTATTTTATTATTTTTATATTTCATTTAAAAATTCTTTATAAAGATGTGTTTAAAATGTGTAATGTTCTGTCTGCATATTTGTCACAGTTAAATGGTTCAAATGAGCCAAACTTTAACATTAGACAGATTACTGATTCCAGACACATTGATCTCTACTCTCTCACCTGGAGGATCAGAGACACTCAGGTAGATGCTGCTGGATATCCATGAGCGCGTTTCTCCCATGAAGACACGACACTCGTATGTTCCACTATCAGCAGTCGTCACATTGTTCAGAATCAAAGACACGTCTCCGTCCTTCATCTGTCTGTCCTGCAGATCCACCCGGTTCTTAAAAGATGGATGCTGGTTGTCTGGATCAAACTGCTCATCCCGATATGAAAGCACATATTCGTCTCCCAGGTCAGCTCTGCTCCACTCTACAACTATGATGCTGCTGTTGTTGTTGTTTGGAGCTCGACATGGTAGCATGACACTCTGTCCAGACTCAACTGTGATGTTTTTCTGGTCTGAAAGAAGAAACAACACAGAGCAGAGAGGTTAAAGGTCAGAGTGTTTAGATCAAACAAATTTTAATATTAGAAAAAGATTATTTATCCAGTTAAAAAGTCTCATTATCATAAAAAATTTGCTTTTTTTAAGAGTAATCTGACCAAGAAGCCAGCAGAAAATGCAACAAATATAATAGTTCTATAACGATATTTTAAGTGGCCAAAAGGGTCTTGACTGTTTATAATGTAGGCACAATAACACAGTCATTAAGATGCGTGAAAAACGGTTAATATTTAACTTTTATTAATACAATCCGTTTGTATATCATGTGCGGTAAAAGTATATTAGACGTCAAAGATAAAAACACACTGAAATATTGGCACAGCCCCGGTGGAGCTAGAGAGCATGAAGTTACGATTGAGACAAGAGTGCGGCCTAACCCACGGGGAGTCATTCTCCTCTATTTTCTTGGCAACTAGAAGCAACTTTTAGCCAAAATGCACCCACGTTTGATTCGAGAGAGAAAATAAAACCCTTGCAGCGTCACGCAAAGCGGGACAGTTGATCACTGTAATCAAGCCGCTGTTAGAGAGAAACGGAGCAACTTCTTACCTCTAAGAGCGGCTTTCCCTCCAGCTGTGGATAAGCGGTTGGCAACACTGCCCCCAGCTGTTGAACGTGCGATACAGCGAACGTGCGATACAGCGAACGTGCGATACAGGCGATTAACTTTAAATCAAAACGCGGGACATGTCTTTCACATTTGATGCGCGAGAGAAAAAAAAAGATAAAATACCTACAGTGTCGCGCAAAGCGGGACATCTGGCCACACGGCGCTGTTAGAGAGGATGAATGAGAGGAAACGGAGCAACTTCTTACCTCTAAGAGGGGCTTTCCCTCCAGCTGTGGATAAGATGAGCAGGAAGATAAACGCCAAAACGCATTTAACATTCATTGTGTCTGAAAGAAACTCTTTCTAAAAATATATGTTTTTTTAATCGTGCTGTCGGATCAACGCATGCTGGTCTGAGTAAATGTTAGTAAATAGTTTCCTGCTTTGAGCTCACGTGGTCTTCGTGGGTGAAGCACCTCCCCCCAGCTGTTGAACGTGCGATTCAGCGTCACTGAAGTAAATGGAGATTTAAGACAGCGGCACCCGAGGCGATTAACTTTAAATCAAAACGCGGGACATGTCTTTCACATTTGACACGCGAGAGAAAACAAACTAATAAAATACCTACAGTGTCAAAGTGGGACATCTGATCACTGTAATCACGGCGCTGTTAGAGGGAAACTGATGAATAAGAAGAAACGGAGCAACTTCTCACCTCTAAGAGCGGCTTTCCCTCCAGCTGTGGATAAAACGAGCAGGAAGATAAACGTCAAAACGTGTTTACCTCTCATCGTATCTGAAATAAAATCTTTCTGAAGCTATGTTTCAGTGGTGCTGCTGGCGGATTGTTGAGCTAGTTAATAGTTATGCCCTCATTGTCATCTGTTGGGATTTTATTTTGAACGGATGCTTCCTGTTATGCTGCAGAGTGCACGCGAGAGTTCAATAAACAAAGTTACCTTTTTGGTGTGAATGTTCCGGTAAAAGCCGATACCCCACGTGTGATTATTCCTCCGACTAAATAATAAGTATCTTCAATATTAATATTCATGCAGATCCTGCTGGAAGACCCGTCTCTGCTAACACGGATCAACACATGCTAGTGTGACAAAATGTTATTAAATAAGCCCCTCCTTTCACCAGAGAGTCAAGACAGAATCGTTGTTATAAATTAACTGGTGATTGACGGTCAAACACATGCGTTTATTTTTACTTTTCGCTTCACTGAAAAAACAGAAAATAAAAGTGTTTCTTTGTGGTTTTTAAACACTACGAGTGTTTAATATGTTAAATCTAGTAAAGCAAAAATGAACACTCCCTCTGCCCCCCCCCCCCCCCCCACACACACACACACATAAAACATATTAAGGATTGTGCATTAACATAAAGCTGTTGTCGAAATTCAACAGAGAAACTCACACACAGACATGAAGAGAGAGAGAGAGAGTATGCATTGTATGCAGACGGCTACTAAACAGCCATCATAATTCGTCATACAATGAGAACAGGACAAATCAACAATTGACAATTGTTGTTAAAATCTGTAACATAATGTATTGTTTGGAGTTTAGTCTGTTACTGTTACTATTTTTACCATTTCTTCTTGGAGCAACTGTAACCCACATAATTTCCTTAGTAATAAAGTATTCTGACTCTGATTGTTTCAGGATGACCCGCCATTATCCAATCACACATCTGATTACCTGCATCTTTTACTTGTTTCTCTTCCTCTTCTATTCTATTTTTTCTCAACTGAGGACCTGATGGCTTTGAACTTTTCTTGTCCATCTTCCATTGGTTTTAATTTTGCACTCCAGTATGAACACCCATCCCTCAATCCGAGGATCACCACAACATGACCTAACACACCTACACCTTAGTTCACAGATTCACTTTGTCTAGGGTTTATTTCTGGGATTTCACACAACCCAGGATTCAAATCATGAATACATAATGGGCTCTGATTTACAACATTATGAATGAAATGTGCTCTATCTGGAAGAAGCAGGGCCCCCTCCCCTTTCGACGGGTTGTGTGTGAGACTTTAAATCATCAAACTGTAAATTATAAATTTTAAATTGTTATTGATCCCTTTACCCCGAGTCCTAAAGTGTATATTTATTTTCTTACTCTTCTTATATATATTGTTTGTTTACTTGCACTGCTGTAACTGGAGCCTCGTCGTCTCTCTATATACTGGACTGTCTGTAGCGGAGATGACAATAAAGTTTACTTTGACTTCAGCAGTGAGCAGGCGCACTCTCGCGCTCACTTTTCATGTATAGAATTTCGAAAAAACATCGGTGCAAATTATAAGTCTGTATCATGATGTCTGGTGTTTTCATGTTTGTTGGTTTGTTTTTATTATGTTTTATTTTGCGAGTTGGTTATTAGATGCTGCTCCAGCCAGAGACTCCCCCGCCGCCCCGCCCTCTCCTCCCTGTGTCGCAAGCAGCAGGCGCACCTAGCAAACGAACGGCGTCCTTACTCCCAGCAAATGTGCGATAGAAAACCGATCGGTGCCTATGCCATTCCCAATATGCGCTGGCTGATGTCGGGGCAGCATGAGTACGAGCAATTTTTTTTTTTGGCCGATGCCCATGATGCCGCCCCGGGCAACCGCCCGTGTCGCCCGTATCAAAAACCGCTACTGTGCGTCCATCTGAGTGTGAGGGTGTGACTCTCAGGTTAAAAAACACTGAGGCTTAAAAAGTCACATGTGAGAGTAAGGATTGATGAGGCTTAAAGTGTTTTGAGGGTTAAAATGGAGTAGAAAAAGACTACTTAAATACCATGTAAGACTTCTGTGAGGCTGCTGTTTTCATCATCCTGACACTCTGGTTTCAGCAGCTGTCAGCTGGTTCATCAGAAGAATTCTTCTTTGGCAGTTTTTGTGTGATCACAAGAACAACAACGAACACAAAAACAAGTAACAAAACAAATGCTACCAGCCCATAATGTCCTCTACCGACTCCATCCTCCTTCCCTCCTTCCTCTGTTTCCTCCTGGCTGACCTGCATGTGAGAAACAGGTATGTATGTAACAGTATACTTACTTCTTGCCTACAAGAACCACCAGGTCATCATCCAATTTCACCTGTGATCTTGTATCACCATTGCTAGGGATGGGTATTGATAAGATTTTCACGATTCCATTTTCGATTCTGTTTAACGATTCGATTCTTTATCGATTCTCTTATCGATTCATTTTTTTTAAAAAAAGGAGAACACTAAGGTCGATTAGCTTAGAACTTTGTTTTATATCTTCTCTTTGAACAACAGTAACATGGCCTTACAAACCCAACAGTGAGATCTTAAGAGATCCACAGCCTACGGCTCTTCAATGGGGTGTCACAGGGTCCCAGGAAAAAAAATTGTAAATGTAAAAGAATAAAATAAATATTCTTCTGTAGCAATAACAAAGTATAACATCAATTATTCTGTAGCAATTACACAAGAATATCCAGTAATGTCCCTGCCTACAATTAAACACATTCACTTACCGAAAATCATCTGCTGTGGCAAATGGGTGCAAGCCTTTGACCACAAACTGAGTCACTGCTCGGTGACATTCGTCTATCCTGGCCTGAAAGGAGACGCTACCGGTAGACTGCAGTGAGAACTGCCAGCATCTGAGCCAGACTCTGTCTGTCTCTCTCATCATGGTCACCTAAACGCACAGTAATGGCAGGTTTGTAATAAGGCAGATCGCGCTAACATAATCTGCACTGTTAGTTGATTATTTACCTGCCGCATTAACGGGAGAGGACGAGCAAACGTTACCGCTGCTGCTGGGTTGAGATTCACGAGTCCGGAGCGGAATTAAAAACACGACATTCATTTAAGGTCATCACGTGTTTTGTGAGCAAATGCTTTTGCATATTTGTAGTGTTTCCTCCCTTAAATGAAATCTCTACTTTGCAAGTATTGCAAGTTGCCCTGTTGTCTTCCGTTCTCGTAAAGTATAACCAAACTTTTGAGCGTTTGATCCGCTTAGGCGCCGTGTTTCCTGCCAGGTAAATGACGCTCCGCAACGTGGTGACGTCATTCGGGGCGACTGGAATCGATAAGGGAATTGTTTGTAAAAATGGCAAACAATTCCAAGGAATTGAAACAGTGGGAACCGGCTCTCAACAAGAATCGGGTTTCGATACCCATCCCTAACCATTGCTCTCTGAGCTTTGTTCTTCTATCACCTGACAAATAGGACAAACATGACAATAAGAATAAAATGTGGAGCTGATTCAGTGTTTCTGTCAATTTGTGCAGATCTTGACTCATCAGTAATGTTTGTAGGGTGAGTGCATTTTAAAAACAATTTGTGCAAACTGCACTACAAGGTGGAATATTTGCACAATCATGACTACCTCATGATATTTTGTCTCAAAAATTAACCCTATGAATATGTCAGTACCATTAGGATAAAATTATTGTGTCACCAACATTTAACATTAGACATATAATTTTAACAGCGTCTGTAAACTAATATCCTGGCTCGCTCGAGGCTCTGTTTTCTCTGACAGTTTCAATCAAAATTAGAAATGCTGCTCTGAGACTGAGAGAACTAATAGTGCTGCATGTTGTGCAGTTAGTTTTATTCATGGTTGCATACAATTTTAGACTGATGTGGGCCAAAGCCTAGCATAGCCTGTAACGTTATTATGACACATTTTATGAGTGAACTTGACTTTAAGTGACTTACAGGTTTCTTTGAAAAATACTTTCTTATATCCAGGTTCTTCCTTTGTGCTGCCGTCCTCCTCTCCTCCTCGCAGCGCAGGTTCCTTCATACAAATCCTCCTTCTCATTATTATAACACTGCACCCATGGGTGAAAAGGAGCAGGAAGAAGAATACATTCTTGTTAGCACCTGCCCCCTATCTGCAATCTAATTATTCTTACATGAGGGCGCCAACAACCCAAAAACCCTCTAACATGTATCTTTATGTAACAATGCAAAAACATTTTCCTTCCACATTTAGCCCAAATTACTTTCATGTTCTTCATATTGATTCATCCTTTTAAGTATGTAACACATTTTGAAACGGTGCATATTTGTACAGCTCTTAAGATTATCTTGAAGAGAATTCCATATTCTTATACCCTTAACTGTCGGACACATTTGCCTTTGTGTGGTCCTAGCAAACTGATGCTTAAAGTCAAACTTCCTTCTACTGTCCCCACTTCCTGAACACAATACAAACAAACTTTGTACCTTGAGAGGTAATGTATTATTTATTATTATTTAACTCTTTCTTCACCGCTCGCTGAATGAGACGCTGACAGATCGTTTTTTTCTTTCTATCGGTTTTGTTTTTCTTTACTCGAAGAGATCAAATTATTGGTGGGGACACGTCCCTTCTGTCCATGCCAAATTTACGCCCTTGCTGTCAGGGATCAACTTTCAGTGACTATTGAAGCATGAACTTAACTCTGAAACGGAGATTTGACTCTCATTTCACTGTGAGTCATTCTGAGACAGAGGTGAGAGTTAATGTGGATACAGCTGTTTGTCTACAACACAGACTTCATTTTGTACAAATAAAAATAAACTTTGTTAAAATCAGTTTAAGATTCCCAGAGAAATATTTAGTACTGTCTGTCTAACTGACAGTACTTTAGTTAGACAGACAGTACTTGTCTGTCTAACACATCAGCCTCTGTTGTGACTTCTTCACAACAGAGGCTGATGTGAAGAAGTCATTCAAGCTGTGGTTTGCCGATAAACCACAAACTCTCGGAGAACAAATGACTCAGTGCTTTCTTA
Organism: Neolamprologus brichardi; assembly: GCF_056152115.1. Taxonomy (NCBI): domain Eukaryota; kingdom Metazoa; phylum Chordata; class Actinopteri; order Cichliformes; family Cichlidae; genus Neolamprologus; species Neolamprologus brichardi. The sequence continues at coordinate 12,932,804 of NC_142106.1, read as the reverse complement.
ACAAATACAACATTTGTGGTCCTGGATAGAAAATATTCTAGTCAGTATGTGACACCGTCAAACCACAAACTGATCATGATAGAAGTGAAGTCCTCTGTTTCTTTTAGATGTGCTTATTTAACAGGGACGCCCCCGAGAAAACCTCGGTAAGAAATAAGACACTTGTGACTGCTCCACATCAGGACCTGCCCAACATGAGACACTTTCAGAATATGTTTGAAAACCAAATTCTATTCCTAAGTTTTTAAATCAGAATAAGTTCTTAGTACTTTTGTCTTATTTCTTACTCAGATGTTCTCATTTTATGCTTCTCTTTTTACATTTTTACATGTCTTCAAACATTTTAAACTGTTTTGATTATTTGAAATGTACAGCACTTTGGCCAAGAGTTGTTGTTTTAAATGTGCTGTTTAAATTACATTTTGACATTCTGCTATTAAATAACAAAACTTACATTAAATAGTAAGTAAAGATGCAATATGACACTACACACACATCTGAGGCCCCCTTTGGCCCATAATCATGTAAAATAATAATAATAATAATAATAATAATAATAATAATAATAATAATAATAATAATAATAATAATAATAATAATAATAATAATAACAACAACAACAACAACAGAGTTAGCAGTTTACTTCCCTACTCATAGGTCTGCATAGTGTTGAATCCTTGAGCAACAAACTGAACTCTAAGCTTCCCCTGATGCATCTATTGGAGTGTGAGTGTGTAAAATGTAAAGCAAGGCAGTCAGGTATGGGATGATGCTTTCAAATGTGTGTGTGAGAGTGGGTGAATAAGCAAACTGACTATGAGTGCTCAGTAAGAGTACTCCTTTCCCTCACCTATGGTCACGAGCTCTGGGTAGTGACCAAAACACAGAGATGAGGATGATACAAGCAACGGCACTTAGTTTCTTTATGGGCTGATTCTTTTTCCGAGATGGGGTGAAGATCTCGGTCATTCAGAGGGACTAATGATGAGGGCTTTCCTACTGAGCATTCATAGAGCTTTCAAATACTCTTTTAAATGTCCAAAACAAGTCCTGTCCTACCAGGAGGAGGCCCTGGGGCAGACTTGGGACTTGTTGGAGGCATTTTATCTCTTGTCTGGTTTGAGAACACCTCTGTGCTCTCCCTGATAAGGTGGCAGAGTCTGGCTTCTTTGCTATGACTGCTAGCCCCGTGAACCAAACCCTGGAACAATGGAGTCAGGTATCCTGATATATATTTTCTTTTTTTCACCCAGAAATAAAAAGAAAACTAAAATAAAATGGATCGTCAAGTGAACCTGTAAATAAATAATGCAATAATAATCTGGGTAGTTATTTTAAAGTCTGTCCAAATGAAAAGGGAGAGAGCCGTAACTCTGTGATAGCAAACACCACAGTGGGCTAAATTTCAGCGTTGAGCTCTATGTCCTGTGGTTCAACAGGAATCAGTGGTTTCTGTTGTGGTTCATCATGATGATCAGTCCTGCAGGCCGCGTTACTTTCTCTATATTCTATATTGTCTCCTCTTCTAGAAACAAATACAGCTGGACAGAACATCACTCTGATGTGCTGAGCTTCACATAAACACATCCCAGTTTCAGAGTGGAGCAGAGCAGGGCTGACCTGTTACAACACCGGGATGAGCAGCATCTTTTAAGAACCGGGCAAATCGTCAGTTTGTGTTGTGCTCGCTTTTGTGATCTTGTTAACTGAAAAAGAAGAATTCCCCACTTCGTCCCCATCATGTTCAGAGTTAGTGGGTTTATTCAGGCTGTTTTTCCAATCTTAAAAGATCAAGGTCAACAAATCAGCAGACAAATACATCAAACTGCAGTTAACATGCAGTCACATCTATAAACATCACATGAAGTCAGAGTATTATGCAGACGTTAAATTAGCTAAAATATTTTATTTTTTCAGTTCCCAAACATTTTAATGATAAAACATCTGAAATATGACATCAAAACATCTGGAATAATAATTTGAACCTCAACAGCAAAACAAATATTTACCATTTATTAACAATAGTCATTACAAAGCTATATCCTGGATTCACATTCAGCCACAGAAGAAACAAGAAGGCTGCAATCGTCATAAAACATTCAAAAAGTCTCAGTAAGAAGCACGATTTGTGTTGCTACTTGTTAGCTTAAAGGAACAAAGTCTGCAGGTTTTAAATGTAGAAAAACTCCATCAGAAATCACATCTGTGGTCTGAAGTCAACAGTGATGGGCCATCAAAGTCTAAGCACCAAATACTTCAAATTGAATTCTGTACTTCGTTTTCAATTTCAATTCCTTCTTAAGAGCTCTACTCGTTGAAATAACCTGCCCACAATCAGAATCAGGAAAGATCTGATCTGGATCTAATGCTGCAGTCATGCTGACTTCTAGTAAAACTCTGACAGTGACTCTTCAGCTTCACAAAAGGCGAGAACACTTTGCTTTCATTTTATATTCAAGGCAAACTGAGGAGCTGCAACAATCAGGATCAAGGATAAAGACAAATTCCAAAATGTCATTCATTCAATAATCACAGTTAAAGATTATTTAGTAAAAATGCACCAGAGTTCTGTGCAATTCGATCTGTGGAGGAGGTAGAGTGGGTTTTGTGCAAATTGAAATGTTGGTGGTTTGATTCCTGGCTTCTGGAGTCAGCCAGTGTCAGATACAGAAGCCTGAGTTGCCCTGATTCCTCGATCTGAGTGTGAGAGTGTGTGAGGCTACATAAGTAACAGTCCATGTAAAACTTAATGTTGTATGAGGCTGCTGTTTGAATCATCTCAGTGACACTATGGTTTCAGAACAGCTGGCAGCTGGTTCATCAGAAGGAAAATCCTTGGATAATTTTCTTCTTTGCAGTTTTGCAACAACAAAAAAAGCAGCGATGAATACAGGAAGTAACAAAAAAGAAGCTATCAGCCCATAACGTCCTCTACTGACTCCATCCTCCTTCCCTCCATCCTCCTTCCCTCCATCCTCCTTCCCTCCATCCTCTGTGTGTCCTCCTGTCTGACCTGCAGGTGAGAAACAGGTGTGAGGTGTCAGCTGTCAGGTAGGTGATGAGTGAAGAACAGAACAGAATCCATTTCCTCTTCAAACTGCTGTCAGACATTATCTACTGCACTCTGATCACATCACTCAGACCAGCTGCTTTCTACAAAGTCTCATCAACAACATCTTTAGAAACAAACATCAACAACCAGGAAGCAGCTTCACCTCTGATCACACACACACTCAACTCTACTCACTCACCTGGAGGATCAACAACACTCAGGGAGATGATGCTGATGGGGTCACCATCCAGATGAGCTCTCTTCCTGCGATCTTTTTCTTCCAAGAAGACTCGACACTCGTATGTTCCATTATCATCAATCATCACATTCTCCAGAATCAGAGACACGTCTCCATCCTTCATCTGTCTGTCCTGTAGATCCACCCGGTTCTTATAATATGGATGCTGGTCATCTGGAACAAAGTGTCCATCCCGGTACACAAGGACAAATTCTGGCTCCAGGTCAGCTCTGCTCCACTCTACACCTATGATGTTCTTGTTTGAAGCTCCACATGTCAGAGTGACGTTCTGTCCAGACTCAGCTGTGATGTTTTTCTGGTCTGAAAGAGGAAACAACACAGAGCAGAGAGGTTAAAGGTCAAAGTTGAAACTATTCACTTGTACAGCAGCCAATCAGCTTAGGGATCAGAGATAAACCACCTGAGTATCACACCTGTTAGACTCTGTTAGAAGAAGAACAGGGAATAAAAATAAGCCCAAAGTCTGCAGTAAGAACAAAGTATGAAATTTATATTCCAGTGCAAATAAAAGCTTCATGTCAGCTCAGTGTTCACTAAAGAAAAATAGATTTTTAAAGAATAAAGAGAAAGTTTCTTATTAATAGTTTTGAATTTGAAAATTTGAAATTCTCAGTAAAAATGTTTTTTTTTTTTTTTTTTATCTGGTTTATGTCCGACAATATTTTCACAGACTGGCCTTTAAGGTGTCTCAGAAAAATACAACAATATAAAACTAGTACGGTACTAAAAAAAAGAAGATTTATTATTATTATTATAAGATTTATTCGTAACACACAGGGAAAGAAAGAAACTCAGTTAACGATAAAAACTATTTAAAACAACGGTAGAAATCTTTAAAACGATAAATTTCACAACAGAGCCTCGACTCTCGCGGCCTGGTACCAAACGACTCACTGACCAGTATCGGTCCGCCGCCAAGGGGCTCGCTGCTCTAAATTATAGATCCTTCAAGCATATAAAGCTGTCTAACTCAAGAGATTGTTTACTACACATAACCGAAAACAACAAAAAAAATGTATCTTTAGGCACTTTTTTACTAGCAGCCCATCAGAAAAACACATCATTTCTTCTAATTTCTAATCTGGAAACAATCTGACTGGTAGCGCCTTCAGTAAAATCATACCTGGGTAGAATAAATAAATAAATATGGGAGGCCAATCCACAGCTAATACCCACAGTGCTTCAACATAACTCATCATCTGGACAGAGAACTGATCAAAAGGCTGAAACGTCCAAAGAAGAGCTTTGAATGTCCTTCAAGAAGCTTCAACAAGTGTAGACCTGTGACATGTTTACCTGCTCACTCAGTGACTGTATGTGACTGTTTCCTACAATCCTTTTCTTTAGAGGTGGGAAGCTCCATACTGATGTTCAACACTGTGTGGAGCTTCTGGACCACAGAGGTTTCCAAACACTGCTCTGACTGAGGATTTAGGGCACTGAAGTGTAATTAAATAAATATTATATAGATATAAACAAATATAATAATAATAATAATAATAATAATAATAATAATAATAATAATAATAATAATAATAATAATAATAATAATAATATATAAATGTCTTATTTGAATGATTAGTATCATACAGATGAGAGAATGACAGACACTGGTGGGTGGGCTCCACTCACTGATATCAACAGAGAAACCTGTGCTGTAAATTCATTAAAACATCTCAATGAAAACTGTCTCTGCTTTCAGTGAGAGAATAAAGTTTCAGCTTCGACTGGATCTGTTCCCTAGTTTTTCTACTTTCAACAGAAAATAAAGTAACCCGACGGGCGGGGCTGAGATAGATTTTGGTCGCCCGACCGGAGATATCGCTAGCTCCGGGACGTTGGGCTAGCGATTTTGCGAGCCCTGAAGTGACTAAGTGACACTGTAACCTGTCACTCACAGATACTGTGCCACCATAAAGAAAATATTAATACTGTAAAAAGATCCATTAGTTACAGGTGATGTTTTTTTTAAACAATTTTAATAGCAAATGAGTTTTTCTTTTACTTTTTTCTTGCCACTTATGCTTCTGATGTGAATATCTCATAAACTGGAGGCAGGTTCACTGTAACCAAAACTCCAGACTCACAGTAAAACATCATGCCAGTGTTATAACATACAACATGCATTCAAAATGCCAAATTATATACACAAAGTCATAAAGATCACCACCCTTCTTCATCATGATATCAATACTTTTTCCCATAAGAAAAATGTCGTGAACAAATATAGACACAATAATATTTCACCAGTGTTGTAACATCACATGTCGTTAGCATGGGTAAGATAACGAAATCAATACCTCAGATGGAAGCACCTTGACTGGGTTACTTCAACATCATTGGGTGACATGTCACTTTGATGCACCGACAGTGGAATTATAGTTCAGGTGACCTGCATACCTTTGCACTTTAAAGACACTAGAGCACCTAAAGGACGCACGGAAACATCAAGTGATACACAGATAAGACTGTTGCACAGAAATATGCAGTATCTGCACACTGTAACATGTTTAGTTGCTTTACTCAAGAGCCTGACTTCAGATGAATGGCTCTGACCATCTCATTTTTCTTCCAGATTGAATGCACCTTCTGTGGGAAGTGGTACCACACAGTGTGTGTGGACTTCCCCTGTGCAGAAGGCGACTACAAATGTTGTGGTTGCTAAATAAACAGAAAAAATTGATCCCTGTGGTCTTTGCTTACTGATTGTTTTTAGTGTTGACAATCCACATTGCTGCGATTGCATCTTTCAACATGTTTGTGGGTAGATCTGAATGTAAGTGGGTAAGTGCAGCCACTCAGCCTCTACTCAATGTGATCATAGCAGCAGGTGCAGATGTGTCACAAGTTAATCTAGTAGTAGGCTGTGGTATTTGGCCACAGGTGGCAGCAGTGGACTGACCTGCATTGGAGACTGCTCCAGCTGCTATGTGATAGTGGATCTGCTACAAATTGAAGATCATAAGCAAGTGTTGGAAATTAACGCTTGTATTATGTTGAAAAACAAAAAAGTGACATTGATTTTGTTGCGGGTCATTTTGACCCGTACTGTGTAAATCCACTCAGAACTGTCAAGAAACTGCAATAAAACAATAGCAACTTTATTTCCCATCAGATAAACATGTAGAACACAGACATACAACAGTTAGACTTTCCATAAGTATTTTAGGAACAATTTGGTTTTTCGTTCTGACAAACACATTTCTTTTGAACCTGCCCAACGTTCTCAGTTTTTCAATGCTCAACATTTTCAATTTTGTCCACATGATGGACAGAATGTAACTGTGTGCTTTCTGCAGATGTACTTCTTGCATTTCTCACACAAAGTGCTTGTTTTACAACAGGAATCTTCCTAACTTAGATTTAAAACAAAAGATTTCTACGTCTCCTCCAGTCTGACAAACAGATGACAAACCAATCGACACACCTGAGTCACTGACTTTCTTAAATCCACTCACTCTCACTGGCTGTTTATTACTAATCACTGTGTAACTGCTGTAAATTCACAGTAACTGCCGTCTCCTTACAAATGTTCATTAGATTAACCACACTTATACAGACTGTATATAACCACCAACTCTCCAGCCATGTTGACGGATTGCCTATATTGGCTGGAAATATTCATTTCCAGAGAAAAGACACAGACAGACGATGCTTACAGGATGTGATGTTACAACACTGATGAAATATTGATATGTCATATTTGTCCAAAGCGTATTTCATTGTTATGGAACAAGAGAATATTAAAATCATGATGAACAATTGGAGTGGTGATTTCTATGACTTTGTGTATAGAATTTGGAATGTTGTACAAATGTAGGCCAATAACAAATATATGATATCATTTCATTCATTTCAAAGGTTTATTTGCATGACGCACAAACAGACACAATTGAAAGGTACAAATGTGTTGTGCATGAAACGAATTCAAACGTGCTGCAGATGTGTGTCACAAGTTGATCACAAGTTTAGATCAACGCCAGCTGATCTAAACGCCAGTAGATCTGGAACACCGGGACGGATTTTCTCCTGTCACTTTCTTGGCCTTTACAGCTTCGGCATCTCGTGCTCTCCCTGGTTTTTTCCCCTGCCAATTTTAGCAGCAAGCTGGCTTCTGTATCACGTAATATAAGCCCCCCCTTGTCATTTGTTGAGCAGGAAGAGGGAGCGCTTGTTTTCATGCAGATTATGTCCCGGATCAAAATGCGGTACAATCGTCATCTTTTTTTTTTAATAGTTGTCATTTGGAAATGAGTTTCTAACGATTAATTGTGCAGCCCTAATATATACTGATGTTACCACATAAACAACGGTATATGGTATGGAAATATTGTAAATGAATACATTTATAGATGAATAACTACCCCACAAAAATTTACGGTCTGTCTCTTCATTTAAACACGACACCAGAGCGCGTCTCCGTGAATCACGTAACGCGACAACGCGCACCCGGAACCCTCCGCACCCAAGTTCTCACATCTGGCGTCGTCGTTTGACGCGATCTTCAGCACATTATTGGTATAATGACGGTAATATAACTCAGAAAGTTTAACTCTGGTGGCAGGACGACTTTGAAGGAGTACCTGGAGATAAACTCTGCTTAACTTTGGATTTGGACCTTTTTGTTTTGTCGTGATTGTTTCTGGACGTCGATGAGCGTGGTGCGAAGTTTCCTCCGTCTCCGGATTATTCGACGATAAAACGCTTGTTTTCGTGTTTAATCGGTCACAGCTGTGTGTGTTTGTCAAAGCAGCTACAAGCTGTTTGAAGTGAACATGGAGCGGAGACAGAGACGGAGAGGAATGAGGAGCTTGTGTCTGAGCTCTGGATATGTCTACAGGAAATACGCACATATGGCGACTCGACTGTGCAGTTTCTATGGGTGGGTCTCTCCCTTTACTCTGCACTGAGGGTAGATGGCCAGACCTAACCGACATCATATTAAGCTGCCCTAAATCAATCACGATGATTTCTTCGAGAGGGCCTACAACAGTCTGGGGGAGATCTCTAAACGTGGAACACCGGCAGACAAACCACATAGAGACGTGGACGGCGGAGGTAGCTGAAGCAGAAGTCGCTACGTGGTTTGACAGCCTGGTCCAGGCTAAACCTCCACAAACAACAGAACATTCATCACAGTGACATGAAAGATGTGGATCGCTGATCGGTAAACGTCATCCGGAACATTTAAAGAGAAATCTTTACGGAAAACACAATGAATCGGGTAAAATGAGACGCAGGGTTGTGTGTGTATTTACATCAGACACCATGAGCCCAGTCATGTCTGTCCTGATCTTAAAGTCCCCACAGTATCAAAAACACGTCTTTCTATCCATCTTGCTTCTAGTCTAGTAATCATCACTACATCTAACATGTTTGCTGTACATGTTTACTCGACTGGTGAGAAATCCACAAAGCTGCTAACTAAAAAAACAACAAAGATAACTTGCACTTTGTTAAAAGTTACTGTGATCCAGGGTTAGTTCTTACCTGCAGGCGTGAATGAGAGAACAAAGTTAAATATGACCCCGCAGATTAAAACAGATGTTCCAGTATCCATAGTGGGCTGCTCTGTGGGTTGTGGAAAAGTTTCTGTCCTCGATCACTTTCGAGAGGTTACACACGAGTGTGCGGCGAAGTATGCTGAAGGGGAACGTTGATTGGTGAAAAGTGGAGTAGCGCCGCCTCCGGCCACACCCACTTGTGGTGCGTTTAAGGAATTATTTTTTTGTTTCTGTGCTTGTAGAACCAAGTTAAGGATAATTAGTTATACTAAATGCTAAATATCCAAAAGTTAATTCTGTTCATCTGGACGTAGTGTTTGTGGGAGGCGTTAGTTTCTCTCACAAACGCTACGACCAGATGAACAGAATCAACTTTTGGAGATTTACTTACCTGGATGATTGAGCATGCATCAAGACGTTAAATGCTAAATAATTCACAGTGCGTTCATCATTTTTGTTCTGGTCACATTAGGTGGTTTTGTCCCAAAATGTTTCAAAAATTTCATTTTATTTGTATTTTAGAGTTTGAAAACAGACACCAGGGCAAAACATGAGGAATTAATTCTTTTCCGACCTTTTAACTTGTCCCTTAATGCAGCTTTACACATGATGACTAAAATACCCAGTGACTCGATGACAAGAATATGAGGGAGCTTGTGAAAAACAAGTTGATTTAAAAATGTTATGGCATTTCAGAAAAGGTGACTAAACGGCAATAAAATGGAGGGTATTGTGATTTTGAAATCTAATAATTACAAAAACTGCAGCTCTAAAAATTGAAAATGATGACGCTGTACCTGAGCACATATTTAATAAAGTGATGTTAAATAAATGTCATGGAATTTAACTGTCATTTAGCCTGTATGACAAAAATCATTTATTTATACTTTGAATCTCAATTATTATTTATTTATTTATTTTTTAAATCAAATGAGAAAAGATATAACCCCAGTTTTTCTTCTTTTTGTAATAACAGAAAAGCTGGTGCTCAGAGGAAGAGGGCCAGTGAGAGAAATGATACAAGCTCAAATGAGTGAGAAGGACGATGAAGGAAACATCTGTGCTGTGTCTGCTCTGTAAGTAGAATCTCTGTGTTTGTTTGAATTCTTGTACTTTGACTGTCTGCTCTCCTGATAACTGATGATGGAGGAGAAGACATGAAAAACAAATCAGGCTGAATAGAAACTCTGCAGGATGGAAGGTGTCCCATAATCACATTGATTACTGTTTGAGCAGCTGAATGGTTGATGTTTACAAAGAGTAAAAATGTAAATGTTACACAGCAGGGGTGGTGCATTTGTATAAGGATGGTAGCACATCCTTATGGGAACAACACTTTCACACTTTACATTGAGTGGTCAGTGTGTAGGACTGCTGAGCTGCTCCTTCAGGTTCCTGTGCAGTGTTGGGCACATTACTTTGAAAAAGTAAATAATTATAGTTACTAGTTACTTCTTCAAAAAAGTAACTGAGTTACAAGATTCTAATAGTAATTAATTACTTCAAAAGTAACTGTTGATTTACTTAAAAAAACGTTTAACCCTCTGGGGTACAGGGTACGGGGTTCGTATGGGTGCTTGAAATCCTTGAATTTTAATGTTGTCTTTTCAAGGTTTGAAAAGTGCTTGAATTTAAGATGTGGTGCTTAAAAGTGCTTGAAAGTGTAACTGTATTTCATTCACCACAAATAACTATCTGATTGAATAGTTTTCTTATAAGACAGAGAAATAAAATGAGTCGCAAAATGTAAAAGCAAAATTTCCCCGCCTGGGCTGCCTTGCGCCTCTGTCAGTTTCAACGTGTGACCTCTTCCTCGGACAGTTGGGGATGAGTGCGCTAACATACCTGTAGGTTGCTGTTTTAATGAGTGTTGATGGAAAACGACATTGGCGGAGTTTGCGCTCTCCAGTCGCGGTATGAAAAGGAAAAAACAAAACAAAAAAATGAAGCATCGCTGAATATGTTTCCAAACCAACTTCATTCTAAGCCAAAAACTAGAAAATATGGTGAAGCATATCTGCCCTTTGGTTTCACCTGCACAAGTGCCAAGGTAGGTCTCCCCTGCAGAATTGGTTTTCCCTTCGTCGGGAGCAGCGCTGGGTTCTCCAAATCACGGACAAACAGTATCCCACATTCCCGATTTTTAGTTCACAAACACTTCTTGTAATGACTAACTACTCCTGACATTTTGGAGATGTTTGCTCTTTATACAGTAAAGTTACAGTGGGATACAAATAACATCAGGCTGATCCTGCCATGATTTGTTGCCCCGGTTCAAATCACAGACAAACAGCATCCAACAGTTGTTTATGTTTTTGAACCCATTTTGCAGAGGGATTGAAAAATTTATTGATAGCAATGTTGAATATTATTACACAGGAAAAAAACAACTACATGTAAAATAATTACACCGTGACGCCTCTGCCTTTCTAAATGAGGGACATTAACTGCGTGTGTACAGTGGGGCAAAAAAGTATTTAGTCAGCCACCGATTGTGCAAGTTCCCCCACTTAAAATGATGACAGAGGTCAGTAATTTGCACCAGAGGTACACTTCAACTGTGAGAGACAGAATGTGAAAAAAAAAATCCATGAATTCACATGGTAGGATTTGTAAAGAATTTATTCGTAAATCAGGGTGGAAAATAAGTATTTGGTCAATAACAAAAATACAACTCAATACTTTGTAACATAACCTTTGTTGGCAATAACAGAGGTCAAACGTTTACTATAGGTCTTTACCAGGTTTGCACACACAGTAGCTGGTATTTTGGCCCATTCCTCCATGCAGATCTTCTCAAGAGCAGTGATGTTTTGGGGCTGTCGCCGAGCAACACGGACTTTCAACTCCCGCCACAGATTTTCTATGGGGTTGAGGTCTGGAGACTGGCTAGGCCACTCCAGGACTTTCAAATGCTTCTTACGGAGCCACTCCTTTGTTGCCCGGGCGGTGTGTTTTGGATCATTGTCATGTTGGAAGACCCAGCCTCGTTTCATCTTCAAAGTTCTCACTGATGGAAGGAGGTTTTGGCTCAAAATCTCACGATACTTGGCCCCATTCATTCTGTCCTTAACACGGATCAGTCGTCCTGTCCCCTTGGCAGAAAAACAGCCCCATAGCATGATGTTTCCACCCCCATGCTTCACAGTAGGTATGGTGTTCTTGGGATGCAACTCAGTATTCTTCTTCCTCCAAACACGACGAGTTGAGTTTATACCAAAAAGTTCTACTTTGGTTTCATCTGACCACATGACATTCTCCCAATCCTCTGCTGTATCATCCATGTGCTCTCTGGCAAACTTCAGACGGGCCTGGACATGCACTGGCTTCAGCAGCGGAACACGTCTGGCACTGCGGGATTTGATTCCCTGCCGTTGTAGTGTGTTACTGATGGTGACCTTTGTTACTTTGGTCCCAGCTCTCTGCAGGTCATTCACCAGGTCCCCCCGTGTGGTTCTGGGATCTTTGCTCACCGTTCTCATGATCATTTTGACCCCACGGGATGAGATCTTGCGTGGAGCCCCAGATCGAGGGAGATTATCAGTGGTCTTGTATGTCTTCCATTTTCTGATGATTGCTCCCACAGTTGATTTTTTCACACCAAGCTGCTTGCCTATTGTAGATTCACTCTTCCCAGTCTGGTGCAGGTCTACAATTCTTTTCCTGGTGTCCTTCGAAAGCTCTTTGGTCTTGGCCATGGCGGAGTTTGGAGTCTGACTGGTTGAGGCTGTGGACAGGTGTCTTTTATACAGATGATGAGGTCAAACAGGTGCCATTCATACAGGTAACGAGTGGGGGAGAGAAAAGCTTCTTACAGAAGACGTTACAGGTCTGTGAGAGCCAGGGATTTTCCTTGTTTGAGGTGACCAAATACTTATTTTCCACCCTGATTTACGAATAAATTCTTTACAAATCCTACCATGTGAATTCATGGATTTTTTTTTCACATTCTGTCTCTCACAGTTGAAGTGTACCTCTGGTGCAAATTACTGACCTCTGTCATCATTTTAAGTGGGGGAACTTGCACAATCGGTGGCTGACTAAATACTTTTTTGCCCCACTGTATATGTAAGCGTGTAAAACCTGAAGATAGTCAGATTAACAGTATTTTGTCTCTATCTGCCATTCTGCAATTCATCTCATGTAAACAATAACGTGGCGCACAGCGTGACGTGAAAAAAGGCACATACCTTTGACTAGGGCTGCTCGATTATGGCAAAAATGACAATCACGATTATTTTCACTGAAATTGAGATCTTGATTATTTGACGATATTTATTTAACAATAACAATGTGTTGAATAATGAATTTAAAGATTGTCAAAAGATAATATAAAATAGTGTGCAAATATAAATACTGTGGTTTTTAACGGTTTTCAGCGTTATTTTGTTATCGTTTTTATCGTTTACTCGGTTTTCCTTGGTCTTTTCACGTGTGTTATGAATAAATCTTCTTTTTTTCGGTACCAGTACTAGTTTTATTTTGTTGTATTTATCCGCGACACATTAAAGGCCGGTCCGTGAAAATATTGGCTGTATCCCAATTCAGGGTCTGCAGCCTTAAAGTACGCAGCCTTAACAGTCCACAAGGGCCGCGTACTCAAAGACCGCTAAGGCCGGAAGTGCGAGGCTTGTGAAATGGGACGGTCTAGCCTCCGTCGCGCTGCCCAGGTTGCCTAGCAACCATGATTCTGACAGCTGGAAACGTTTCATACAGCTTTGTTTGACAGAAATGAAGGAGAAAATCTTTTGTTCTTTTGTTTGTTTGTTTCTACATGAGCTTTGATCATTCTCTGTAAGATTAAGGTCAGCTATTGAACAGCGTATATTTTAAAGTAAAGGCTTTAAAACCAAGTTAGTACAAACGTCACTAATGTCACATAACTTTGCCGACATGTGGCCAACAGGAATGTTTTAATGTTCTTCGTTATTAAACATTCGGACATAAATAAGTGACATCATATTCAGTACGTACTTAAAGTTTACTCTTCGGGCGCCCCTCATCTCCCGTTTTTTTTTTTTTTTTTTTGGCAAAATTATCCACACCCACCGCCGCGCTATGCATTCTGGGATATGTTGGGCCACGAAGTCTACACCGCCACGTCCTTAAAATTCAGGGAAATGAAGGACGCATTTGAGGGCCGCATTTGATTCGGGACAGCCTTCGTCGCGTCGCTGTGACGTAATCGGCCTTAAAATGCGGCCTTTAAGGCTGCAGACCCTGAATTGGGATACAGCCATTGTCGGGCATAAACCAGTCCTTGGCGCAAAAAAGGTTGGGGACCGCTGCTCTTAATTGTTGTGACACGTGTTCGAAATGCAGAGAGGTGCGCTCGATTTGCCACACGGAGCAGCGCGAGAGTAAAGCACGAGGGAGGGGCTAATAATCGGCTCAGTCATTTTTAATGATCGTTGAAAGCCCAGATTGTAATCGAGATTAAAATTCGATTAATTGAGCAGCCCTACCTTTGACGTTGCGTGACGAACTCTGTATTCCTCGTCCAAACGTAAACGCAAAAAAGGAGTTTTAAAAAATCTCCATTCTCGGTGATTCGAAACGCCGTTTACATGTGGACGAAACAGCTGCGTTTTCAAAAATACCCGTGTAGGTGCGGACGCAGCGTAAAAGACTTCTTACTACCTGTAATTTATTGCAGATTACTTGTATTTGCTTAATTGTTTACTAAATGTTTGAGGTGTGAAATAAACCGCAATGGAGCAAAATATGGGTGTGTGTGTTTGGAGGATGTGTGTGCGCGCGCGAGGGGGGGCGCAAACATTTTGCTTGTAAAACAAAGGGGGCCCAGCAAAAAAAGTTTGGGAACCACTGACTTAGCAGTAATATGAGTTAATTTACTCAAGTAAAAGGCTTTAAACAGTAGCTTGATACATAACTGGCCAACTTAAGGCTTTCTGATTAACTCTCTGGGGTCGACGGACCCAGAGTCTCCATTTCAACTTGGGTCGAACGTGTGGACCAGTTTTTAAATTGTGTTGATAGGCCACGTAAAACCAATGTTTTTTGTTTTTTTTCTGAATAAAACAGTGGCATTTACTCCGTAAAGAAATAGGGATGGGTATCGTTTAGGTTTTATCCGATACCAGAACCAAAAAAAAAAAAAACCCAAACCAGTACTTTTGAAACGGTGCCGGTGCTCAAACTGGTGCTTAAACAATGGAAAAAACACAAACTTTGTCCAAAAACCTCTCATGTTTAGCTGTTTTCCACTTTTTCTTTGGTCATTTTAGCCTTTTTGGCCAGGGTGAAGGGAGTATCTGCCATCAAACAAGAAGACAGCCGCATGTAACTATGATGATGTTTGCTAGTTCACCTTACATTAATTTACTAACGTGGTTGGCCTACTCAACGTAAATTACACACGAACAACATTAAGCTACTCACGCAGAGAAGAACGGCTGCTGCTGCATCATCATCCTCATCATTTCTGCTACACTGGCAGGGCTAGGGGCCAGGACTCTACTCTTCGGGTTTTTGGGGGATGTTGCTAACTCCGGGTCCGATAACAGGCACCACACCCGCAGTAGATGTGCTCGATGTGAGGTCTTGCAGCAAGCTATCAAATACGGCGCATTTCTCGGCTTTTAAAAAAAACTCTATGCGTCGCCAGGTGTTTCATCGGATTTGAGGTGTTACCTCCTTTGACAGTATCACAGTATCAGCTTAAAGCACTTGTTGCAGCTGCTGAGTTTGCATATTTAGCTGTGAAGTACAGCCAGACTTTTGACCGCTTCGCCTTGGGCATTTTTAATCTGTAGCTCTGCTCTAAAAGAACGTACGTACCTGGCCCCGCCTACTATCCTCGGACATGTAAAATGATTGGCTAGAATCTAAAGTGTATCACAGCTCAGGAAAAAAAAAGCACCGAAATGTGCGCTGCTTTTCGGTCTGGTTACTACCGTTTATGTCAGAACTGGTACCCATCCCTAGGAAGAAACTGTAAAAACTGCGTTTTCTGTGGAGAGCACTAGCAAACACGCTTTGCTCATGAGTGAAAAAAGAAAAAGGAAAAAACACTCCTTCCCTATTGGTGGAAAAAATGTGCCATGTCGACCAATCAAAAAATGATATGGCAACATGTGGCATTTGATTGTTTGGGAAGAGAGGGAAGTTTTAGGAGTGACCGGCGAGAGTGCGCGAGTGAGCGAAAGAGAGAGAGAGAGTTTTGATACGTGAGAGATTTGTGACGTTTGCCATGTTTGGAGTCTCAAGTTTGTGTGTTGTCTTGTGTAGTTAGTGTGTAGTATAGTCGTTGTTTTGTTTTGTGTGTCAGTTCTACTAGTGAATGTCACAGTTGCTGCAAAAAAGCCACCAAAGGCAGATTGCAGTGTAAAGGCTGAGTGACACACCTGCTGTCAGACCTGCAGGTTTATCCCTGTGCTGTTCTCATCTGTTATAGTGGACACAAACTATTTTTCGGAGTTACCTAAATAATTTGTGTCTTCTTATTTGATGCAGAGCACCTGATTGTTCTGTAAATAATTTGAAATGGTTATATAAAAAACGTCTGAGCCTTGGCTGCATTTTTAGGTAAATAGTACCATATAACTTTGTTGTTTGCAAAACTTGTGCATATTTTTTTAATTCAATTCAATTTTATTTATACAGCATCAAATCACAATAAAAGTCCCCTCAAGGCGCTTCTTTTAAAAATGTACAATTTCTATTTGCATTTCAAGTTATGAAAATGATTCGTTAAACATGCCTGTGGTTTTTACAGTCAAAAATATCACTTTCTACTCGTATTCTAAATTTTGTCTGAATTTAGATAAATTGTGCTGATACAGTTTGTCAAAACGAGTAAATAACAGATTGGCAAGATAAACAGTTTTTAAAGGTGAAATATAGAGGCCAAATCAAAAGTAGTCAAAAACGGCCAATTATCCCCTGGACGCCAGAGGGTTAAAGGCTAAAGGCAAAGTTGTCACCATGTACTGTTTATATTTGTGTGTATTGCTGCAGCTTTTTTGAGTATTAACTTGGTGCCTTTGGGTGAAATAATGGTAATATGAGGAACCGATCTATATTGTTTCCTCATATTTCCACTTGTTTCTGTGCTACCAAAGTTCCCCGGCTTTCATTCAAAATGTGTTTATTGTCAGCACCTACACATTAAACTACTTACACATTATAAATGTCTTCAAGCTCACACTGAGGCCTGTGGGGCACTATCAGCCACTCAGACAGTACACACATTTATGTGTATTTGTATATGAATATTTCATACTTTAAGGTTGCCTGTTTATTTAAGGGAGACATTAATACATTTGATTGTACATAATAATATCATAGATGATAAATTCAATAGATTTTAAGTAGATGCTTGTGCAAGTCTTATATGTTGAATTGAACTATGTGATGTGTTCAAAGCCTCTCAGTCAGTGCTGTACACATCCATTTCAACACTCGTGGAGACCGGCTACTTGACCATTGCTACACCTCTTTCCGGGATGCGTACAAAGCCCTCCCTTGCGCCCCATTCGGCCAGTCAGATCACCGCTCAATCCTGCTCCTGCCCGCCTACAGGCAGAAGCTGAAACAGGGAGCTCCAACCCGGAGGGCGGTGTACAGTTGGTCGGACCAATCGGAGTTTACACTGCAGGACTGTTTTGATCACACGGACTGGGAAATGTTTCACATGGCTGCCAATGACATCGATGAGTACACAGACTCAGTCTGCAGATTTATTTAATGCGTGGAAGATGTCGTCCGATCCAGAACAGTTAAATCCTTCCCAAATCAAAAACCCTGGATTAACAGAGATGTTCGCATGGCACTGGCGAACATCTCTGTGCGGAGGCAAAAGCAGAGGCAAAAGCGGAGGCACCGCTTTTGCCTTTTATCTCCGACTCACTGGACCCTCTACAGTTCGCATACCGCCACAACAGGTCCACTGATGATGCCACAGCCCTGCCACTCCATGCTGCCCTGTCACACCTGGAGAAGAGAGACACATGTGAGAATGCTGTTTGTAGACTACAGCTCAGCATTCAACACCATCGTTCCCTCGAAGCTGGACAGGAAACTGCAGGATCTAGGACTGAGCAGCTCCCTCTGCAGCTGGATCCTTAACTTCCTGTCTGACAGACGCCAAGTGGTCAGACTGGGCAGCATCACCTCATCCCCCATCACACTGAACACTGGTGCACCACAGGGGTGTGTACTGAGCCCTCTCCTGTACTCACTCTACACCTACGACTGCACGGCCACTAACAACTCCAACATCATTGTGAAGTTTGCGGACGACACTACAGTTGTGGGTCTTATCACCAACGGTGATGAGACGGCTTACAGGGAGGAGGTCAGCGCCCTGACCCACTGGTGTCAAGACAACCATCTCACCCTCAACGTCGCAAACACAAAGGAGTTGATAGTGCACTTCCGCAGGTGTAGAGAAGCACATACCCGCATCACCATCAACGGAGCTGCTGTGGAGGAGAGAGTGAGCAGCTCCCGCTTCCTTGGTGTACATCTGGCTGAGGATCTTACGTGGTCAGTACACATAAAGAAAACAGTGACGAAGGCGCAGCAGCGCCTCTTCTTTCTCAGGAGACTGAAAAGATTCGGCATGAGCCCCCGCATCCTCAGGACCTTCTATTGCTGTGCCATTGAGAACATCCTCACTGGATGCATCACCACCTGGTACGGCAACAGCACCGCTTACAACAGCAAAGCTCTCCAGAGAGTAGTGCGGTGCTCTGAACGGATAATTGGAGGTGAGCTTCCCTCCCTCCAGGACATCTACAGGAAGCGGTGCCTGAGGAAAGCGGGGAGGATCATCAAGGACTCCAGTCACCCCAGCCATAAACTGTGGGGGTGGGGGGGTGGGGGGTGCTGGTTAAAAAGTGCTTGAATTTGACCCTGAAAAAGGCGTATGAACCCCGAGGGTATAATTGCCCATTTTTAACTACTTTTGATTTGACCTCTACATTTAACCTTTAAAACCTATTTACTTTGCATTGTTTCATTCTTTTCAGCACAACTTCACGCGTTTGAATTTAGTTATGTTTTCATTTTCACATACTGTATTTACATAATTGATGTAAAATCAGACAAAAAACATAAAATCCGAGGAAAAAAAGTTAAATCTTTTTTACTGTAACAACCACAAACATGTTTAATGAATCATATTTCAGAACTTTCAGAACTTTAAATGCAAATATAAATTGTCAATTTTAAGATCCTAAGCACAAGTTTTGCAAACAACAAAGTTATTTGCATCCATTTACCTTTTACCCTTTTTTTTTATAACCATTTCAAAATATTTACAGAACAATCAGCTGTTTTGCATTCAATAAGATGCCACACAAATTATTTGTGCCACTCCAAAAAAATAATTTCTGTCCACTATAAAGGAGAACATCACAGCCTGATACCTGCAGGTCTGACAGCAGCAGGTGTATCACTCCTGTTTCTACCGTGGTCATGTGACACAGTGATATCTGTGGGACTCATTCACTCAGTTACTCGATAAGAGTCTATGGCTGCCTCAGAAACAAATGAAACATCAGCTTGCATCTCAGTAATTTGGTGACTTATAGAACAGAAAATATATATATAAAAAAAAAAAACTGGAGGTAACCCCCCCCCCCCCCCCTTTTTTTTTTTTTAACTGAGTGACTAAGAATTAAAGCTGTGTTTCACTCTAAGTTGTGTTCAGGGCCGTTCTCTGTCAGGGAACAGATGACATATCTGTGCTTGAAGCTGTTTTGCAGTGTGGTTTCAACACCTCCCCCACACCATAGTAACAGCAGAGCACTGCCTTCTACACAGAGCACAGAAACTTCCTCTTTAACCCTCTCGAGGCAGGCGTTGCCGATTTGCAACAGTTAAAAACGAACAACCTGATTACCCCACATACATATTTTCTGAGTTTAGTCATAGAAACAGCAGAGCGCTGCCTTGAACACAGAAAAAGACTTCCTCTTTAACAGGACTGTGCAAAAATCATGAATCAGTCATTACAGACTTTTTACAGTTAAATTAACTTTTTAAAAATAGATTAGTTAAATAATTTGTATATGTTTATAATAGTTTTTCTTTAACTCAGCACATAAAACAGGGTTAAAGTAACACCGTTTTACTATTATGTAGTGTTAGTCTCAACCCATTGTGAGATTATTATATTATCTTATGCTATGTTATACCGCTAATTAAAGATTGTGAAATTATTGTGTAGTTTTGCTTTGCATTATTCTCCTGACATAGAAGAAGGTGATAACTATTAGATTTATTAAACTCATTTGTATTATATTAGACTGCTGATTTATTGTGACTGAATGATATTGTTTTATGATGCATTTTACTGCTGAGTTATAAGAAATACTGTTTTCAGAGAATCACGGACTTATTTGTCTGGTTAGAAAGAACAGAACATACTGCACAGGAATCTAAGGTCATAACTCACAGGCTCAGTGAGAGAGAAATAATTTTTTTTTATGACTTTGGAGGGGGGCTGAGAGTATAAGAATGTGAGAAACGCTCAGACACTTCGAGATCAGGCGGACACCTTCCCGCGTTCATCTCCCCTCCGGATGGTTTATGCTCAAAAGTGTTGTATGGAATAATAAGAATTGTATGGAATAAAATGATTGTTGATTGAGCAGGAAGTGTGGTCCTTCCTTCAGCCCAAAGATCAAAAGAACTGAGAATTTAACACCATGCACACTCAGTCTATCTATATGATTCATCTGCGTGGTATTAAAATCACATTGTCACACATAACAGCTACAACAGCAGCATAGTGCATGTTTGCATTTGATTTGTTTGCTGTTAGTTTGCCTCTTAAACTACCTCCATCCTGCACAAACAACTGAAGTATGACAGTGGAGTATAATTACTTCCCTGTGGGGCTGAACTTAGTTCTGGAACTTGAAATCAATAGCAAAGGTTTATTTTAAGACAAACACCCCCTTTTTATTTCACTCATGCCAAACTAAAGAAGCTGTGAATGGCACACAATGTCTTTAATGTCTGTCATGTGACTCACATGCAAACTCCAGTGTCACATTTCACTGTAGGTGAAAAAGCACACAGTGATGATGACTGTCTGTGTGTGCTTGTTTTATCTGTAATCCTAAACCGACCACAGCTCATGATAAAAGTCTGGATGTTGTATAACTGTGTTTGTAAGCAGAATATAGAACGACACTATTGCCTGTTAAACATTATTTTAGTCATCTCTGAAGATAAGAAATCAGTAAGGAGAGACCATGAATTAGTGAAGTGCACAATTTGAGTAAGAAGCTGTCTGACTTGTTGCAGAAGAAGAAGCAATTTTGACAATGAACTAAATAAAGTGGAGGGTGTAGTTTGGTAACAGTCTGTCAGGTTGGGTGTTGTTATATTTAAGACTATTTTTTGCTCATTTGATGTCAGAGATACTAAAAGATTTTAAACAGGAAGTGAAACTGATTGTTACATTTACAGAAGTCTAATGTGTAATTTGAACAAAATAATTGTAAAACTCTGGTGAACGTAGTTAAATCGTGTATGATCTGGATGAAATTCAACAACTTAACAGTTGTGAAAATTATTATTGTTGAGGTGACGTGATACAATATAGTAAGAGTGGTTAGTTGCCTCGCTTCACATATCACAAGATCACATGAAATTTGAAACCACAGGTAAATAACTGGGGTTACAAGAGGCACATTTATTCTACTGTTGCCGTTAAAAGTACTTAAGTGAAATAAATATAATGACAACGACTGTTTTTAGAGTAAAAATGGAGAATAGAGGAGGTGAAGGATAAGTCAGGCAAATCAGTACCACATATCTTAGTAAAACTTGAATGATTTAAATTTCAATTTTGATGCAACGTTTGTGCTGATATCATATATAGTCTCTTCTTTGTGTTGTGTGCTGCTTCAGTGCCAAGATAATCTCAGAGCAAATAAATAAAAGTAAATTCTACTGAAGCTTTTTGCAGTTCATGGGATCTCATAGTTTATTAGAATTCAGTATGAATCTGAAATTTAAAAAGACTAACAGAGAAAAAGAAAGTGGTCAGGTTAACTCAGTGGCTTTGCTGAGCTGATTCAACATTTCTGAGTAAAACTCTGATTCTTTAGAGTCACTCTACACAGTTCAGTGGAACCACTTAAAATAACTTGATATAAGTAGTTTCAAAAATGTTTCTTTTTACTGTACATAACTGTAAAACATTAAACTTTGTATTATTTTAACCCTGTTTTTATGTGATATGAGTTAAAGAAAAACTAACATCACGTAAAAACTATTTAACAACAATTCAGCCTACAGTGGTTTTAAAATGTTGGAGCTGAATAGTGAGTGTGTGGGAATTACAAAAGTTCAGCTCTTTTCTAAACAGAGGCGCAGTCAGTTCAAATCTAAAACACAAAAAATAAGACATGTGTAGACATGCTTTTTTGGTGGTAAATATCTGGATTATTATCAGAACACTACATGCTGAATCAGTTTGAATTCCCACAAAAAGGGTCCTAAAAATATGTGGATTCCCACCTCTGACACTCTATTTATAAACAGAGCAATAAAGTGGTTGTTTCTGAGTCCATCAAAGGCAGATGTGGGACACATTTCAATAGTAGGTCAAACTAGGAAAGAGCAAACTGTGAGACTCTCAGAGACTTTGAACCGAGGAAATACAGAAGAATATTTAAATGTGACTGACTTTGATCCACAGCTCAGTTTGATCAAGTTACAGAGCCAAACTATGTCTATGAGTCCTACAGACATCACATGACATCCAACCAACAGACCCAGGTTTCATGACAGCAGGACTAGGTGTCAAATTCAAGGTTAAACAATTCAAAAGTACTGTTGGACCTTATAAAGGAGAGACACAAATGTGCAATAACAGAGTGCACCACAGTGTCAGAGAGAGTTGCACTGCCTTTGACTCATAAGCGTGAGTCATAGCACAACAGACTGAAACAGCCGGAGCTGTTGTTTTTTTCTTTTGAGTCACAGAAGAAGAACACTGTAAAATGAATAAATAAATAAAAAGAAAAATAAACAGTGGGAGAGGTGAAGCTGAACTTTAAACCAAAACCAAAAATCTGCATTTAGTTTGATTACAAGATTGAGAGAAAGAATTTATCATTTTACAAACTTGTATTTTTCGTTTATTTCAAAGTTGCTATTTTGAACTCATTATTTATACCTGTGATTGCTCCTTTATTTTGCCCTGCTGTGTAGTATGGCTGCTGTTGTTTTCTTTGAGGTTTTTGTTTTTCAATCTTCATGGGTAATTCGATTAAGATAGTCCACTTCCACCAAATGTGACTGAAAACAGCTAAAACTGGTCCAGTGGGAGAAACTAAACAAAAACATTTTGTGATTCCATCAGAATGATTTCAAGCTTGTCTGCCAAAGTAAACACACAGGCCTTTATGCTGGGGCGACCGCTTTACCGTATGACGTGACAAACTGTGTGGTGTGACAAAATGAATTGATTAAATACGCCATTAAATAACTGATTTAATGTTTCATTTATAATTCAAATTATAAATTATAAATGGTTTAATCGTCAGATATATGGTTGGTTTGTCAGGATAGAGGCTACTTGCAAAAATGCAAAGTGTGTCACCTTGCACGCGCTCGAGCTGTTGTACTGCTGACAAAGCGCGAGTCCCACACTGGTACACAACTGTCATACCCCCACTGACTGCCACCTCTCAGCGATTGAACACGACTTGATTTATTTATTTCCTGATGTTCTTATGTCTTGCTTGTTTCAACCGTTTATTTTGAATGGTTGAACTCTACCAGGTGCTGTTAGACACTATGAAACACATGCAGACTTTGCGATGTTGAACTAGCATTTTCATTGTGAATATTAATCATGAGGGTAAACAGGCACCCCAGCTGCTGTCTCAGAGCCCTGTACACCACAGTCATCTATGAATCTAATTCACGGTTCATATCCATGTTATTCCACAGAAATCTATCCTTATTAGTGCCAACTATTCCAGAGACGTGAAAATCTGCAGTCTAGTGAACATAAAAATATACAGCAGGACCCTGCTGGAAAACTAGCTGCACAGCTGATGAACAACTGATTCTGATGCCTGCATACAAACGTAGAACAGAACAGCAGCACAGTGCAGCTAAAACTCATATAACATAATAAGAGTTCATACTGCTCATGGAGCCAGGGTCCCTGACATGATCAATCTGCAGTGGGGGTGTTTCACTCTATTGAAAAACAAGGGAATGTGCTGCTTCAAGCAGATGACTCATAAACTGAAGAGGAAGTGGCATTTAACCAGTTAGAAGATTTTAATTGAAGGAAGTTTCAGCTATTTACAGCCCAAACACAACAACATTGTCCTCAACGTATTATAAAAAATCCTCGATAAGCCAGAACATCTTATTGATAGAGGAGAACAGGAGCAGCATTTCTCTGCACTGCAGCCAAGTCCTGCATCTCTTTACTTTAACTAATAATGACTTAGTAGATTTCTCTGCAACCTCATTAACTAGAAATGTACCTTGTTCTATTGATTTATCTGACATCGTTTCACCTTTTTGTCTGTTTAGACTCCACCCTACAAGACTGCTCAAGGAAGTCTTACCATTAATTAACATTTCAATTTGAATATAATCTGTTTATGTTTATTAACACACTAGAAACCACAGGCCTTTTAATTAAACAATTCATTAAAAAGCCTGTACTTGACCCAGCAGCAGGATATAGAGTTTCTTTTCTTTTGTGATAAAGGTTATAATAAGGAATTGAGTGACCATAAAACTAAGTCATGCCGTCATAGGCTGCTGGAGGAATTCCCACTGAGCTGCTCTTGTCCACTCACATCTTTTCAGTCTCCAGGTGTTTATATGCCAATGCTGCTTATCATTGATTTTTTTGTTTTGCTTTGTTTCTCTCTATGCTCTCTTTCTCTCTTCTCTTTTCCCTTGCTCCTAACCGAGAGTTATTATTATTATTTTCTTTTATAAAGAAGCTAGAAAATTGCCTTTCTTAAACTTTTTATATTAAAAAGATAACATTTTCTTCACCAAAGCTTTCAGAATAAAAGCATGACCAAGACATCATTTATACATAAACAATAATAAATCTTATGTGACTAAAAAGTAGATGCAATCCATGTTTTCGTGTCTTCAGTAACTTTGCTGTTATTTATGTTATTTCTAAGTGTGCTGTCGTCTCCACAGCAGTGATCTGGTTTCTCTGCAGGTTCAATCAACTTTGGTCTCACTTGATCTTCTCGTGCGCTTCTGTGGGTTTCACAAAGATGTCTGATGGAAAACGTGAGTTGTTGTGGTGAACACAAACACACTTCAGTCCTCTTCACAGCAGATAACAAAGTTCATGTGAGCCACAGACTTAAAGCAGCAGGAACACTTTCACACAAGAGTCTTAGTTACTGTGAAGTTTCATGTCTGTTGACAACAGAGCTGAGAGTCGTCTGCTTATCAGACATTACACATTTGATTTTAACAGATTTGATGGACAAAATCAATCTCAGATACAGCTGGACTCAGCTTCTTCTGTATCTACACGATGGAGCGTAGTTCATTATAAAACATGATTTTTAACCTTATTTTATAACTAAAATGTTCAACAGCACGTTTCAATGAAGGAAGAAAAACGTGGCAACTCTATAAGGAGACTCAGAATAGATCGTAACAAAATCAAACTCTTTTTTTAAATAGATACATTAAAATTTGGGGATATGAAGGAAACTCCATTAATAAACTGCCTGTATATACAGTGTGTTGGAGTTTCTTCTAAGCATACAGATGAAACTATCTTCAAAAGGAAGCTCAGTGAATGCATCACAGACACGTCTGATTGTGTTAAAGCGCCCTCTGGTGGAAGGCTATTAAACACTGGCTCTTAAACATGCTTTTACAAACCTCCATGTACTTAAATTCATTCATCAGTGTATTTATTGATATTGTTTATGTCTGCAGGTGTTCTGTCAGCAGTGGGGAGATTGTTTTCACTGAGGTGACCGCTGCTTCCAGAAACATTACAGCATGATGAATAAGAGGTGTAACTCACTTTTTCATGAAATCTGCTTAATAATAATTTTAAATAAGTATCATCTACACTATCATCTGATATTTATTTTCAGTGATGATTTCTTTTATAAGAAGCTGATTTAATGAGAAAGTGGGTTTTTTTTGGCTGCTGTTCCCAGATTAAACCATGCTCCAGTGGTGCCATCTACTGACATTAACCTGCAACAACAGGCTCTCAAACTGATTCTGCAGCAATCAAAATGTTAAAAATCCATTTTGTGAATGAGCAGCAGCTGTTTTGTTTCTGATATGGAGCAAACGTCACACTAACATATATAAACTATGGGTCGCCTGCTTAACCCCTAGAATATGTGGCCATATTGTTGATTTAGTTATGGTGTTATACACGCACTGGCCACTTTATTAGGAACACCTGTCTAGTGTCAAGTTGAACTCCCCTTTTGCCTTTGGAACTGCTTCACTTCTAATACTAATAAAAATACTACTACTACTAATAATAATACATTTTATTTTAGGGTACCTTTCTAAAACCCAAGGTCACCTTAAAAAGAGACAAAGATGTCAATAAAACAGTAGATTAAAATAGATTCTAATAAATTAAAATACAAAAAAACAACAAATAAAAACAAAACACACAAAAAAATAAACAAGATTTGACATCAAGTAAAATCAGTATTAAAGTGAGGAAGCCAGTTTAAACAAGTTGGTTTTGAGTTGTGACTTAAAAAAGGGAAGGGAATCAATATTTCTTAGAGCTGAAGGAATTGAGTTCAAGAGCCGAGGAGCAGAGCGACTGAAAGCTCTGTGCCCCACAGTGATAAGGGGAGCAGAAGGAGCAACAAGATGAGAGGCAGATTAAGATCTGAGAGAGCGGAAAACAGTGGTGATATGAAGCGGATCACAGAGATAAAGGAGGGGCAAGGTTATGAATACACTTCTTCATGTCATAGATTTAAAAAAAAGTGCTGGAAACATTTCTCAGATATTTTAGTCCAAACTGACATGATACCCAAAGTTACTGAAGATTTCCAGAACATTCTAAAGGTTTGTGTTTTATCTGGTGACTGTGGAGGTCTGATCGCAGTGAAGTGATCATGTTAAAGAAAAAGTTTAAAATAAGTGGTGCGTTATCCTCCTGGAAGCAGCCATCAGCAGATGTGGTCTGAAAGAGACAAACATGGTCGGCATGAATACTCAGGTAGGCTGGATTCATGCATTCTTGTTATTCACACACAAAAAAATTCTGATCCTGAAAAAACAAATATAGATATTTGGTTGGTTCCTATCTTCAAATATGAACCATGTGTGTTCACAGCGAGGTAACATCCAGTCAAAGACACCGCCTGTCGACGCTCGGCTCTTTTATTTTTCTAAAAGAGGAAAAAACTCAGAGCAGCGAGGTTAAAGAGGTCAAAGGTAAACGGTTCACTACTACAGCAGCCAATCAGAGTGAGGAGCTTAATCCCTCCATTCAAACACAGAATATAAACAATACGCTGTAGAGCAGATCCTGACAGTCTGCAGTGAACACAAGTGTAAAACTCATTTCAGTGCAAATAAAACATCTTCCTGTTACCTCGACGTTCTCAGAGTCACGAATAAAGCAAGATAACATTTTAAAGGATTAAAGACAAACAGGAAACCATCAGCTTATTGCAGGCACAGCTGTTGGTTATTCATTGAAAGAAGTCACAAAATCATTTGGTCATATTTAAAACAGTTTCATCTTTTTTAAGTCAATAAGTTGTGTTGTGATTGTTAACATAAAAACCTGCTCTGCAGAGGTTCAGTGAAGCAGTTTGTTCCTGCTTCCTCAGTCAGCATGAAGCCTGTGTGTGGTTACGCCCTATGGGCACTCCTACACTCCACTGGTTCAGTGAACGCAGCGTGAGTCATGACGTTGATCTTGTTAGTGAAACTGAAACTGAGCTGATACAAATTCCTTTTGGGTCTCTGCACTTATTCCTCTGGGCTGCTCGCCAGGCTTGGTTCCTCTGGAGGTCTTTGTTTCAGTGCCAAGAACAGAAAGCAGCACATTGAGTTTCACCACCCCTGAGCCCACAGTGACAGACAGCCACAGACTGTGGAGCTGACTCACGCTCACAGGCATTGACACACACCAATAGCTGTGTGTGTCAATGCATGCCAGAGAGCTTTAAAACAAAGTTAAACATATTTAAAACCCTCTCAGATTTCTTCATGACTAAATTTAAATGTTTTTGCATTTGTTGTCAGCTTCATTTCTGCTGCTGGGTTGTTCAATAAATACACAAATATGGAAGAAAGATGGCATGATTTTAATGTCAACTCTGATATTTAGACTTTAAACTGATCTTGCTACAGGCTGTTCAGTGACTTCAGGTCTGACCCTGAAGACTCTGTACACATGGATGACAGGTACTCAGGTATTCTCTGCAGCACAAACAACATGCAATGTGACACGCAGCTTGTGCTGCTGAAACTTTGAGTTTCACGTTACTGGTGTCAGTAACGTGAAACTCAACAGATGCACATGAAATCTGATTCTTTAAGCAGAGAATATATATCTCTATTATACATCTCCATGAAGTCTTCATTGGTTGTGTTTGTTTCTTAAATTTAATTTGGTGTGATTTTAAACAGAAGGTCACTGACTCATTTGCTTTAAATCCTCCACCCACGGTTTACTGTAAGTCAGTATCATTTACCAGGAAGTCTCTTTCTATTTCACTCTGGACTCTGCTGCTCTGTGGTATTCATGCTCCTGTTAAAGATGGGATATTTTAAAATCCTTCTGTTTTGTTTTCTAATTTCTGAGTTAACAGGTGAGTAACGTGTTTGTATTTTTACTTCTACAAGTTAGCTATCTGTCTATCTATCTATCTATCTATCTATCTATCTATCTATCTATCTATCTATCTATCTATCTATCTATCTATCTATCTATCTATCTATCTATCTATCTATCTATCTATCTATCTATCTATCTATCTATCTATCTATCTATCTATCTATCTATCTATCTATCTATCTATCTATCTATCTATCTATCTATCTATCTATCTATCTATCTATCTATCTATCTATCTATCTATCTATCTATCTATCTATCTATCTATCTATCTATCTATCTATCTATCTATCTATCTATCTATCTATCTATCTATCTATCTATCTATCTATCTATCTATCTATCTATCTATCTATCTATCTATCTATCTATCTATCTATCGCTCGCTGGTGTATGTGCCTCTGGTATTCTTGCCAATCCTGGTGCTGTCCAGCTCTTCATACTGGAGACGCGTTCTTGGATGTCTGCCACTGTGATGGTTACTGGTCCCTGTTTAGGGAGGTTGCTGTGGTCTGCCGTCAGATCCACTAGCCACTGAGCATTGCTGTTATGGGTTGCATCCTTCTCCCACATGTTCTTCCAGTATTGCTCTATCTCCAGCCTTGGTGGTGCTGTTCCCCTGCCACTGAGAGTCCACCTTGGCTGGTTCTGTGGAGAACAGCTGGTTTATTCTCCAGCGTTCTATCTCTCTGGTGTATCTCTTCAAGCAAGTAGTTTCCAAGGCCTCAGGTATGGACAGCTTCCTGTACTTCTTAGGCACCTTCTTCATCGCACCTTTCTGCAGCTCCAATGGTTGGCTAACCTCCCTTCATGCTACCTTGACCTTGGCCTCTAGTCTCCCCATGGAGGTACAGCTCCTTGTGGCTGTTCAACTTTTAGCCAAGCATCTCATTGATCACTGCTGCCATAGTATTGTTTAGCTTGTTAGTCTTGGTAATCATGGCTGTATCATCTGTAGTGCTGCATTCACATCATCTAGTAGATTTTCTGAGGGTGTTTCACGTAGTCTTGGTAACTGGCTACTGAGGATCGAGGTTTCAAGCATCGCCATGATTTGGTCTCTCAGGTCAGTTTCTCTCGCACTCAACACTTCTTCTTCTATTGAACTTGGGGCTTGGCACCCAGTCTTGGGTGGGCGTGATTATATCTCCCCCCGACCTGTCGTCCATGTGGGATATGGTCCTTAGTGCAGCGTTCAGTACTGCTGACCATAGTATTCTATTAGCGCGATTAGTGCACGCTGTAGGTATTACAGGTACTGTGCTATCATATCTATGTAATAGACCCCAATTTGTAAATGTAAGTGGAGAGTCAATTAAGGAGCTTGGAAAGAAAAGCGTCTCGACTTCTTTGAGTTGCTTGAAGGCATTTCACCTCTCATCCAAGAAGCTTCTTCAGTTCTAAGGTCAAATGGTGGAGAGTCCAAGATTTAAACCCAATGGGAGTTTCCCCCCAAAGAGGGACAAAGGACCCCCTGATGATCCTCTACCTAATCACATGAGCCAAGGTGTGAAAGCAGGTGTGGGTCCCAACCAGCCAGGGTTTCGGGTGAGCTCATTGTGAAACCTGGCCCCACCCTATCATGTGTTTTCCTGAGGTCGGATGGCTCAGGATCCCCCCCCCCCCCCCCCCCCCCCCCCCGGTCATATTCCTTTTCAAGATTTACTTTATTTAATCACTAGTGTACATATATTTATAGATACATATATATTTAGTCATCTTTTCTCTTTTACTACGTCTCTCTAAGGTTTTGCTCTTTACTATTTTTCTATTTATTTTTTTATTATTTTATTTTATTTTATTATATTTTCTCTACTGTGCCATGCTGCTGAGTGACTGCTGCTGGTCAAACACATTTCATTGCAATGTTGACCCTGTGCTAACTTGCATATGACAAATAAAACTGAAACTGAACTGAAACTGAACTGAGGATGTGAGTGGGCGTTAAGGCGTCTGGGAAGGGATCTCAAAACTGGATTATAGATGGCAGAGAGTTGGTGTCGTAAACCACCGCCTCTGTTCAAAGATGGTCGCTCACAGTGGACATAGATGGCTTCTTTCACTCCTCTTTCAAACCATCTGTCCTCTCTGTCCAAAATGTGAACATTGGCATCCTCGAAAGAGTGACCTTTGACCTTAAGATGCAGATGGACTGCTGAGTCTTGTCCTGTGGAGGTGGCTCTTCTGTGTTGTGCCATGCGCTTGTGAAGTGGCTGTTTGGTCTCTCCAATGTAGAGGTCTGGGCATTCCTCGCTGCACTGTACGGCATACACCACATTGTTAATTCTTTGTTTAGGAGTTTTGTCTTTTGGGTGAACCAGTTTTTGTCTGAGTGTGTTGCTGGGTCTGAAGTACACCGGGATGTTGTGCTTGGACACAGACAAACTCTCCTGAGTTTCTCTGATACACCGGCTACATAGGGGATGACAATGTTGTTTAGATGTTTAGACAATGTTGTTGCGTCTGTCTTTCTTATCCTCCCTCGCTGGTGTCTGGAGGATAAGAAAGACAGACGCAACAACATTGTCTAAATATCTAAACAACATTGTCATGTCCTAAAAACTCACTGAAAAGCCTTCAGTTAATCCAAAATGCTGCAGCAAGAGTACTGACAGGGACTAGAAAGAGAGAGCATATTTCCCTTCATTGGCTTCCTGTTAAATCCAGAATCCAAAATCCTGCTCCTCACATACAAGGTCTTAAATAATCAGGCCCCATCTTATCTTAATGACCTTGTAGTACCATATCACCCTATTAGAGCACTTCGCTCCCACTCTGCAGGCCTACTTGTTGTTCCTAGAGTATTTAAAAGTAGAATGGGAGGGAGAGCCTTCAGTTTTCAGGCCCCTCTTCTGTGGAACCAGCTTCCAGTTTGGATTCGGGAGACAGACACTATCTCTACTTTTAAGATTAGACTTAAAACTTTCCTTTTTGGGATTCCCATGATTCCCATGATGCATTGAATTTTTCCTTTCCAGTCACCTTTCTCACTCACTATGTGTTGATAGACACATAGTGTCTCTCTGCATTGAATCATATCTGTTATTAACCTCTGTCTCTCTTCCACAGCATGTCTTTTATCCTGTCTTCCTTCTCTCACCCCAACCAATCACAGCAGATGGCCCCGCCCCTCCCTGAGCCTGGTTCTGCTGGAGGTTTCTTCCTGTTAAAAGGGAGTTTTTCCTGCACTGTTGCCAAAGTGCTGCTCATAGGGGGTCATATGAATGTTGGGCTCTTGTACGATCTACTGTACAATATAAAGCGCCTTGAGGCGACTGCTGTTGTGATTTGGTGTTATATGAATAAAATTGAATTGAATAGAATATGTGGGAGCATGAGTTCACACTGGACACTCTGGGACATTTCCTTCCTGTTGAGTTTGGCATCTTTGTAAAAGGTCTCTACAGATTAGTTTTTGGAGACTGTGATTGTGTTTCTCTATGTTAAATATAAATATGGATAAAATATGAAATATGCAATGTAATTTATTTTTGTTTGATTGCCTCATTCTGTCTGAGTGAATGTTTTATTTTAGTGTGAATGGAAGCAGCTGGTAAGCCTTATTAATTAATTACCTTCGGGATTAATAATTAATAAAAAGTGTTTTGAAATGAAATGATAAAAACAAGGGAAAAAAACATTATTTTCATGTATTTAGCTCTTCAGCAGGATGTTCCGGGGAGAGTTGGAGCAGACGTCACTCTCCAGTGTCAGATTTCCACAGATGAAATAATCTCAGTGCTGAAGTGGAGCAGACCTGACCTGAACACAGACGGCTACGTCTACTTCTACAGGAACAAACGCTCCTATGAAAACTACCAACATCCATCTTTTCATGGAAGAGTGAAGCTGAGGGACCCGGAGATGAAGGATGGAGACGTTTCTGTGATCCTGAAGAACGTCACGTTTAATGACACTGGGATGTATGAGTGTCATGTAGCTGTGAGGAAATCTGGGAGAAGTAAAAGAGTTCACACAGAGATCAGTCACTTCATTAACCTCACAGTTACAGGTGAGTTTGTGGAGCTCATTAAATCTAAAATAACAACTTCCTCCCAGCTTTATGATCCAGTTAGAATTCTCTCCATCTGTGACTTCTGCTTTCTCTGCAGCTGAAACAAATGAAAGCGTGTCGGAGAAACAAGGGATGGAAAAAGGAGATGGAAACATGCATGATGCTGAAAGGGTTGGAGCTCTGACTCAGCAGGCCATTATTCCTGTTGTTGTTGTTCTTGCTGTTGTTGTTGTTGCCATTGGTTTTGTGGTACACCGACGAACTTGTCAACATAAGAAGCATCGTCTAGTCAAACTTCCTACTGAGGCCTCAGCTGAAGTGTAATGAAGCTGCTACAGAAATGCATAAGCTCTGTTGCTGAAAACTAAAGCACTGACATGCACGCTGTTACAGCATTAACACATTTGATTACATTTACTTTTATACAACTTTTAACAAATTATTAGATCATCATCATAAACCGAGAAAAAGCACCCAGCGTTACAAACTGCTTTAATACGGGCTCTTCGCTTGACTAATATAATATATATAATATATCTCCAAAAGTTGAATCTGTTCATCATAGCGTTTTTGTGGGAGAAACGTTTTGTCAGTCATCCAAGTGACTTCTTCAGTGAATTCTTGACTAATACAATGTATATAATATAATTTTGAATTAAGAGCTTGCTCACGCTGGTGGAGAAAGTCACCAGTCTGTTTCTGGTGGACAGAAACATAAAATAAATGATGACTAAATTCTAATATGTTTGTTAAGCTGTGTACAAATACAAGAGTAGGACAACAGTCACAATGCACATCCAGAACACTCACAAATACTAATACTGGGAATGCCCGTAAATGCATTCACACACTGCAGGCCACCATCTCCAGTCTACTTCACTTTTAGTCTTTTTTTGGTTTGAATGAAATGATTTTTTTTATCAATGTTTTTCTTATTCTTCCCTTCTGTTTGTGTTTTTTTTTTGGATTAATTTCACAAAAATTTTGAGGAAAACCCCAGATGGCAAAAGATTGTTGAAAAACTTACAGATGACCAGGATTAAGTGCAGCCCTGACCTTTAGTTAAAAAGGTTTAGTTTAAAAGGTTGGATTCATGGTTGTCACACACAGACTGCCCACCACAGAGTCCAGACCTTTATTCTTAAATGAGAATCTGTGGGATTAGCTGGAGAAGACACTTTTAATGAAACTGCAGATTGAAATAAATGTTTTGCTTTACATTTACTCAGCGAAACAATCGCCACAGAAAATGTTTGCCTTCGTCAAAGCTAGTCTAGTAAAATGTTTGGCTGTGTAGTATTGATACTGATTATAGTGATCGGTTCAAGGTTTTATTTCTTACAACATTTCTTTTAAAGGCTGCTTAAATTTAGCTGCTGCAACACTGAGATGTCTCAAAGCTTGAGGATGAAGGCATGAAAAACTGTACATTTAATCAACACCAATCAACTTAAATAAGCAATTAAAGACATATATTGTCCACTGGGTAAAATAACTGATGAAACTAACAGCGAATATCTCTGATCTGGTTCAATGAATGACTTTAAAAATGAGAACTTTCCTGATGTACTGATGGCAGCGTCACTATACAGAAGTGCAAACCAGGAAGTTAAACGCTTTTCTGCATCAACACAAACTGCCTGAATGATAAAAGGTTTACATTTGCATATGTGCAGCTCTACTGGGAACACTAACGCATCTTTTATGTGAAATACTGTTACAATTTGAGGTAGTTTTATTAAAATATCTGTGTTTTATGAGAAGGTCCCATAGAGACTGTATATTTTAGATATGATCATTGTCCAACATCTTCACAATGAAATGAAAACAGTTGTTTTATGATGCAACCTGATGTTATAATATTTAGAGGGATTGTTGAAGCTCACTGTGAACTAAGCTACACATGAATTAAACAATGCAAACAAATGTGTACTGAATGATCCCACCCTGGGATATAAATAGGAATAAACAATAATAATATAATATATAATATAATAAATAATAAATAAATAAATGTGTAACACTGATGAAAGTCCAAACTTTAATGTTTTTGTTTATTGCTGCTCAAAATTGTTATTTCAGTTATAAGAGCTGTTGAATTTTCCGGTAACTGTTGTTTTCGTATCAAGTTATTGTTTGAAAATATTATTGTTCGAACCATCACGATGAAGCAAAGTCATTCACACTGATGCTGTTTGTAAGATGAGGTGGAAGCTGCTCTGTGACAATGAATGTATTTATACTTGGCTTGAAAGATCTGTGAACGTTTGCATTGCTGATTTTGTCTGTCTTTAAATATACATACAAATATACTCATAAAACAAAGGAAAATCAAATAAAGAAAAGAAATAAGAAATGTTATGTGCTTTGTGTTCTGTGCACTAGTTTACTGTTTAATGTGTTATTATTAATACACCTTTGTGTAACATATTTTTTATCATTAAAATACTTTAAAAAAAGAAGCTTTTTTGACACATGGTGTGCGAAAAACAAACAAACAAGGAACGTTATATTACATATGTCACTTTTCCCAGTGCATCTCATCGGCTGTCCCCAACATGTGTCATCAAAGTATCGGGAAACTGTCGGAAGAGAAAGAGAAACCATTGGTATTTCCTGTTTCTCACCCTGTGAAAGCCCCAGGCAGGAAACAGATTTGAATTTATCAGAAAGCCTTTGTCCTGATTTTAAAACACTTCTTAAAACACTTCTTAAAACACGCCTTTTTCATTGGCCACAGAGTGACAGCTGATTTCTGATTGTTTTAAAGTGTTTTCACATAAATGATTTTCTATTTTTATTCTGTTCTTAACTTTGGTCGACACTTGCTGTTTTAAAGAACTTTATTAATAAAGTTGGCTTGGTCTATCAAATATGTGAATTAGTTATTTACTCAGGAAGTCTGAGTAAATATTATTTATATTCCAGCTACAGTATTCAACACAGTCACAGATGTGCATCAGTCAGCGTTTTGTTGATATTAAATTTTTTATATTTTTTGTTCATTTTTTTCCTTCTAACTTTGTATTTAATACTTTAATAACCATGCCGTCATGGTTCCCAGGACTTTGACACAGTGTTGTGTGTTTCTGTTGTGGACTTCTTCATTCTTTTGGATTTCGAGATGTGGTTTATGTTGTAGTTGTGTCTAGTTGTTCCTGTATGTGTTGTTCTGCTTCTGAGTTTCCCTTGTTCCTGTTTTATTCTCACATTCTGGTGTCTTGTGTGCTTGAGTTTAATTCTACATGCCATGTCTCCTTATCCTGAGATTATTATCAACCTGTTTCCTTTTCCCTCGTTACCTG
Source organism: Neolamprologus brichardi (assembly GCF_056152115.1). NCBI lineage: Eukaryota > Metazoa > Chordata > Actinopteri > Cichliformes > Cichlidae > Neolamprologus > Neolamprologus brichardi. The sequence goes on along the minus strand of NC_142106.1, from coordinate 12,896,829 downwards.
TTGTGTGTATTTAAGCTTTTCAGCAGCCATTCAGCCTTTTTAAAGACAGGAATAATCGTTGTTGCTATTCAGGCTTCCACTCCACAGAAAACTGTATGATGTCTGTCATCATCTGGAAGATGCGTTCACACACTCCAACAAACTGAGATTAATTTTGCTCTAATTTAATTCTGCCATTGCTTCCTTCCACGCTCACGCCAGTATAAAAACTTTGTACTCAAGTGGGTTTCCATCAAATATCAGCACGTCTCACACGGGCAAAGACGATAAATGAAAGCTGCTGTGATCTCATTCTGTTTTTGGTTTGTATTGAAAATACCTTCAGGTGTTTCTTTTTTGACTTGCAGCTTCATAAGTTGCATTAATTCCTGTGAGAGAACTGATGGTGGTGGTTGTTTTTCATGCACATGAAATATCTCCACTTAGCTGAATATTATCTGCCTCTTTCCTTACAGCACCCTAACAGTGAAAACCGATCCTTCCTCTAACAGACTCTGTAAATGGATCGTTTTCCTTTGAGGTGAAGGGTTTTAGAAACTGCAGGTTGCTGAGTCTTTTAAGGCTAGTAATTTATGCCATGTTCCAAGGACTCGCTCATGCTCTGTGGCCGATGATGCAGTTATTTCAGCCGAAAAAACACAGCCTACTCACTTTTCCTCAATCGTTGATCCTGTTCCTGTCACTCACACTTCTCCATCAGAGCAGCTCTCTCAGCTTCTGCTGATGCTGCCGAGCCAAGATTTCCAGCTGCCTTTGCAGTCAACGAACCATCTTCAGTACAAGTGTCTGCACCCATCTCAGGTCGGATCTCCTTTTTGGTCGTTAGTTATGGAGGTAACAGCCCTCTAGTGTCCAAATGTGTAACAACACAAACTACAAACAAAATACTAAATGAGTCCGCACAGAGGCAGTTCCAAACTGTGGTTTCTGTCTGTGCTGCTGCACCTTGACTCATTCTCAGCTTCGTTTCTTTTAAGTTTTATTGTGTCTAAAAAAACAAACTAAAGTGAAAATGTCAAGCATGAATAAATAGAAAATATGCAAATCTGACCTTTATATGATTCACAGACAGACTTACTTAACTGTGTGAAGGGATTTTTTTACCTATGAATTTAACTTCAAGGTAAAATTTGTTATTTTATTTCACTTTGACATTTTACTGTGAAAACAATGTCAGTCATTCATTGACTTACTTCTCCTCATTGGACTATAGATGCTAATTTATTTCAATATATTTATTTAATATACTTATTTCGTGGGTACTTGTGAGCGACAGAGGTGTGATTTCCTTTGAACTTTTCTCTTTGAACTTTCTAAATCTGCTGTTTCCTTTAAATCATTGTCACCTCTCAGTCTCTACCATGCTGTCATGGATGGCTTCTCTCAACGTGCTCCTGTCTTTATGTTTGATTTCTACATCTACCGGTGAGTTAAACCCAGAACTGAAAATAGATTATTACAAATTGTAAGTAATGTTGAGTCTGTATCATTCTGTGTAATTTCTTTAACACGTTGAAAAATCATTTCAGGTTTTTTTTTTTGATCAGCAAATGTTGCAAATAGTGCAAAATATAACATTTCCTGTCTTAAAATCACTGTTTAGTCACCTTGATGGAGACTTATCTGTTATTATTATACAACACTTAACAATGAGACAATAGTTGGCAATAGTACAAACTGTGGAGTGGGGTTGTCTCTGTTCAGAGGCTATGTTGAGGATTTGTTCTAAATGAGTGGAGATATTTGATCAGAAAAGTCTCACATTAAGCCCTTGTTGATAAGTGATGAATAGACTTGTTCTTATGCACTAAAATCTTTCATACTCTATGTCTGAGCCATTCACACTTGTCAAGGTACCGCCTGATTAACCAAAATAAAATTAAAGTAGAAGTAGTCACCAGGCAGAATTATATTCCGTGTTTAAAAAACAAAATAAAGGAAAAAAATTTGTAACACAAATTTATCACAATATATTGTCCTAGTGTCCGTCCAAGTTTCTCGCTGCTGTATTACTAAACTAATCTTTGCAGCAACTTTGAAGGTATTGCCTTTGACGTGTCACGCGCTGAATGTTAAAACTTGTTACAGTCTAACCCATTTTCAGACTGAGTCAGGACTTCCGACAGTTTGATATAGTTGAATAGAAGCCCCTCAGCTTCTATTGAACTATATCTATCTGAAGTGAACATCACGAGATGCAGAAAACTGTGACTGTTACAACCACAGAGCTTTAAAAGAAACAAAAGGTCAAGTCAAAGATGAAATGTCCAGACACAACTCAAATAACTGTCCTCTGCTTGGAAGTGGTCTCAGCTTTCTCTCCACAGGCCGACCTGCCTTTAAGGGGGATTTTTTAAATGAAATCCTGGCTGTCAGTATGACTCTACTGTGAGACCACTTGAGAAGAAGGGGCATCATGTGATGAGTTGGACTGTTTCATGCTGACACATCAGGCAGAGCTAAAACCAAAAGGTTTTACAACATTAGTCGAATAAGTACACAAATACAGGATAGTATACCTGAATGTGGAATAAATCATATTTAACATGTCGGACTTGTGTGTAAACATGTGTTTACCTAGAAATTAAAAATATATGACATAAGAAATGAAAAGCATTTCCATGAAGGATCAATCACTGACTGTTATGTGAACGTCATTAAAATCAGTCTGAAGTCACTGTCTGACAACCAGGAGATAATTCAAAGGAGACATGTGTTCAGGTGAAGTCCATCTGACAGCTGGATACAGCTGTGATCACATCTGCTCGAGTCTGGTTCAGAGATCATTCCAGGTATTTTAAATCTAACTTGGAAAGCTGGTGAAGGAAACTCAAAACTCAATATGTCACGAACACCTTCAGGGAATTTGATCATGTTTAACACAAATGTTTACCTGATCTGAAGGACCAGACTTTTGTTTCCAAGAGTCAAATATCACTTTGACATCAGAAAAAAGTGCTTTTGTGTTTCCAGGCAGAGCAAATCTACAGCAAAGAGTCTGAAAGAATTAAGTGAAGTAACACTTCCCTTCAATGAAAATGAAGTGAAGTAACACGGTAAAGAAGAGTTGCCCGAAATTCCTCCACAGAGACGATGATGTTATACAGAAAAAATGTAGGGCATTCCTGTCAAGACACTGAATCATGAGTGTGCTTACCTACCTTACTGAACTTTGTTTTTCTCCAGTGTGGGCAGATTAAAAGAAGCACGTTTGTTTGACTCACTAAAAATGTTTCCGGTGTTTTCTCACCTGAGACCATGTGATTTATGTTAAATGTTCCTGTGAGCTCAGGTCACTGAGGTGTGTTAAATATTAAAAATATCACTTCTTTTTGCTTCAGCTCTGCAGCAGGATGTTCAGGCAAAACGTGGAGATGATGTCACTCTCCAGTGTCAGATTTCCACAGATGAAAGAATCTCGGTGCTGAAGTGGAGCCGAGCTGACCTGAACACAGACGGCTACGTCTACTTCTACAGGAACAAACGCTTCTATGAAAACTACCAACATCCATCTTTTCATGGCCGAGTGAAGCTGAGGGACCCGGAGATGAAGGATGGAGACGTTTCTGTGATCCTGAAGAAGGTCGCGTTTAATGACACTGGGATGTATGAGTGTCACGTAGCAGTGAGAAAAAAGAGCGCTCGCACTGAGATCAGTCACTTCATCAACCTCACAGTCACAGGTGAGTTTGTCACCTCTGAGAAACTGCAGCACCGCCCATGTTTACAGCCCTGCTAGAGTTTCCTGCACTTGTGATTTAACACATGAACATCCAATAGGTGCTGAGCAAAATAGCTTCACCCACAGCCGCCTTGATGTTTAGATGTTTTCTGTGTCTAAGGTGAAACTGTTCAGAAACCGAAGCTGTTCACTTGCAGAACTCACACCTGTTAGTTTCCTGCTGTGCTGGTGTGTAAATGACTCTGCTCTGACAGCTGCTGATTTCTCTGCAGGTGAAGCACATGAAAGTGCGTGGGAGCTGGATGGTGTGAAAGAAGAAGAGGCACAGAGAGATGTGGTTGACACATCCGAGGTGGAAACTTCAACCAACCTGAAAGTCGTTCCTGCCGTAGTTGCTGCTGCTGTCGGTGTCGTCGTTCTTGGTTTTGCGGCACTCTGGAGATTTAAAAGAAGCAAGAGTCGCCTCACTGAGGCGGACAACCAGCCGGAGGTGTGAAACCAGCTGCTATCACCACAGCAGCGATCTGATCAATAATCTTTGTCTCACTGGGTCTTCTTCTGCTCTTGTGGTTCTGTTGATAAAGCACAAAGAACAAAAAACTGTTTCACTGTGAAGTACAAATAACATGATTGAATACCTAAATATTAACGCATTACATGTTGTAGATCATTTGGTTAAATGATCACTCCGCAATGTTTGTCTGTTGAGAGCTGCTGTACCTACATCTCTTACAAACTACCTCCAACGCTTCAGTGACTGGGATGCAAGTGAAGACGGATGTAACATCGCACAAGACCACGGTTTCCTCTGCCTTCATGATGACTTCTCTGACCTTCTCAACAAAATCCAACGTGTGGTGTTCAGAGCTGAGGATTGAGGCAGAAACTTAGAGATGTGACGGAGTTGATCATACAGACACCTATATAAAATGATGACCTGTTTATGTATCTTCAGTAAACCAGATCTGGTGTAAGTCTGATGTCATTCGCTGTTTACGGGTCCAAACTCTGCTTCAGGGCCCAAAGTCAAACGAACACTGCAGCATCCTTGCGAGTTAAAAACTGTCTAAATTCATCTTTAATAAAATGATCAGTGTCGCTGCTTTACCAGGTGCAACAATTAAGTTTAACATCCAGGCATCTATGAAAACAGAATTTATTAAATTTAACAGAGTTAGAAGTTAGCAGGAAGTTAGCTCGCTAGTCTCCACCTAAACATGATTTACCATTATCAGAAACATTTCAGAAACAATTCAAACATACAGCTCTGCTATCACTTCCAACATAAATGAGCCTCATGCCCATGTATTCTGTTTTGCTTCCTGCCTGTTGCCTCATGCTTAATTAGGTTCAGCTGTATTGTTTGCATGCCAATTTGTAGCTTCCCTCATACCTTGCATGTTATAGTGTGTGGATTACTTTGTGCATCGTTGAACACTCTTGACACTCTTCAACGCCCACATTCATGCATGTTAAAGTGAAGGTACTATTTATTGACAGATGAATGAAATACATCCATTTTAATAGGAACAGCTCAACCTCAGCCTCTCATTTACTGTAATAAACTATGGAAGCATCACTGATGACCTGCTTGTATTCAAGAAGTACTTGAAGACAATTTTCTCCCTCTAGTGGTCATGTATGAAACAATCAGTGTGTCCCTGGAAAGCTGTGAGTGGAATGATCCAGTTTGACTAAATCAATAAAAATCAAATAGATTGTTGGAATAATCTGTAATCAGAGGTGACAAATCATCAGATCTGTAGTGACTGAAAAACTGAACGCAAAATGTTTAATTTTGAAAATGAACGCACAATTTACATGTGAGAACTGATTATTATGAAGCAAACTAGCATAATCTCCATGGAAATCCACACTCAGAGACAGGCGCTCATTGTAATGTAATGCTAATACAATTGGAACTGGTTTAAATCTTCACTGCTGACGATAAGAATATAATAACATATGCTTTGTTGTTGTTTTGAGGTTGTTTTGTTTGGTTTCAGATAAAGGTCATACAAATATCTCTCATTTTATTTATATAGCACCAAATCACAACAACAGTCACCTCAAGGTGCTTTATATTGTACAGTAGACCTTACAATAATACATACAGAGAAAAACCCAACAATCATATGACCCCCTATGAGCAGCACTTTGGCGACAATGGGAAGTAAAAACTCCCTTTTAACAGGAAGAAACCTCCGGCAGAAATGCACTTATTACTTCATGCAAAATCTCCTTTTAACTTGGCTTGAGTAATGAACTGTGAACATTACTGCATTCATTCCCTTCTTGCTAAACTGTGGTGCTGTTGTTGTCAGGCTTAACAGAGTTCCTTATTGTTTTATTGTTTCTCCCTCCTTGTGTCACTTTTCCAAACATAAACTTTAATGACTGTGGATTCTGGACGTCTTTATGAAGAAGCAACTGGCGAACCTGTGTGTCCATTAACAATTGCAGCAGGTTGGTCCTTGGCGCAATGACGCAATGTCACCACCAGAGGGTGATAATCATGCAGGTCCGAGTCCGACTATCATTTCCACCTGATGATGTCATCATTAGGGGTAAGTACTGGAGCACAACAATAATGTGCATGTGTATGAATCACTACACATGGTAGTAACACTTTTAGATAATATACAGTATTTGTGTGACGACAAAACAGCATTAATATAACTGTGATGAGTTTGTGTCTATTTAACTTCTTTTTTCTTTAAATAAGACAACAACAATATTTTGCTCTCTCATCTCTAGACTACATAGTGTAGAGATCTCCATAGTTTCTTTTACTATTGTGCTGAACAAACACACAACAAACCTACATTCACATGAACAAATGAATGTAATCTGTATTAAGATTGAAAGAAAATAAGGCCATTTCAGGCTATTTATTTATTTATTATTATATATATATTATATATTATTATATTTATTATTTATTTATTTATTATAACGACCTGTAAAAGAATGTGAAATGAAAGTCAAACATCGCCCTCTAGTGGCCATAAACAACGCGTGTGGGAGGATTAATGTAACGTTGCAGTTATTAAACGTAATTTGATTATTTTAAAACCCTTATTTCTTCTGGATAAACTCGTCATCTCTTGGTGTTGTGTGTTTGTGTGTCAGATCTAAGTCAGTGTTTTTAATTCAAATCATTAAAAAAATACACTTCAGGGTTTTCACTGGTGAACAGTATATGTAAATAATTGTATTCACTTCTATCTTTAGACAAAAAAGTCAGTCTCCCACTCACTGTATTTCAACCAATAGCAAAGCTGGTGCTCAGAGGAAGAGGGCGGGCTTTACTTGGTGTCAGTGAGAGAAATGAAAAAAAGCTCAAATGAGTGAGAAGGACGATGAAGGAAACATCTGTGCTGTGTCTGCTCTGTAAGTAGAATCTCTGTGTTTGTTTGAATTCTTGTACTTTGACTGTCTGCTCTCCTGATAACTGATGATGGAGGAGAAGACATGAAAAACAAATCAGGCTGAATTCAAGTTCAAAACACCACGAGGACCAACTGCAGGTCTGAACTGACTCTTTATCTTTGCTCAGGAGTCGAGGAAACACAGCAGGCAGTGAAAAGATCAAATCATTCACTCATTATATCAACACAGCTGCACAGTGGACACATGACTTTAAAAGTAGTTGAAAATTTATACTCACATTAAAGTCAATGCACAGAAAAAGCTGCTTTAAAGATATAAACTGTGAGAACAGTACAAAATTACATCATTACTTGTCAATAACTGTAAGATAAACCTCAAGACATGCTAATAAAAACAGAATTTAAAGATATGTAAATTAAAAAGTACAGGTGTGACAGAGGTGCAGTGGTTAGTGTCTGTGTAGGTTTCCTCTCACAGTCCAAAGACATGTTAGACTAACTGATGATTCTAAAGTGGCTGCAGGTGTGAGCGACCGTGGCTCAGGGGTTTGGGAAGCGTATCGTAACCGGTTCGATCCCCGTGCTCTCTGTCCTGGTCGTTGTGTCCTTGGGCAAGACACTTTACCCTACCACCTACTGGTGTTGGCCAGAGGGGCCGATGGTGCGATATGGCAGCCTCGCTTCTGTCAGTCTGCCCCAGGGCAGCTGTGGCTACAACTGTAGCTGTCTCCACCAGTGTGTGAATGTGAGAGTGAATGAATAGTGGAATTGTAAAGCGCTTTGGGTGCCTTGAAAAGCGCTATATAAATCCAATCCATTATTATTAATGGATACATGGTTATGTTTTTGTTTTTTAGTTTTACACATTTTTCCAGTATTTTATTTTCCAGTATGTTTGTGTGTTTGTCAGCTGTTTGTGTGGAGTTGTTCTTTATGTTCACCTCAAATCAACCTGAGTGTCATTTCTCTTTAGTTCTGATCTCACTGCTGAGCTGCACAACAAACCAAGGTCAGTAACCTTCTTCTGTCATCTGTAATCCTGTTCTATTTATCATTTAATATATCAGTGTAAATTTTAAACACTAAAGTTGACAAGTTTCACCAACAGCTAACCACTAACACCTGCTACACATTGCCTTCACCACTTCCCTCAGACCCGTTCACTTGCATACTTTCAAATCTGAAACTTTTCGCTGTTTCTATCATTTCTAACCTTATTCCAAAATTCAAGTAATCCACTCGCCAGTTTGACCCTCTTAAAACTTACCCTGTGTTCACCATAATAACTGATGTTATTCAGTTTTCCTTCACCTTTCAGATCAGCTTTTATAACACCTGTACTTAAGAAACTGCATATAAAAAATATAAAAACAATACCTCTCATCCTAAATTCAACTCTTTGTGGATCGGGTCCTCCGACACAAACAAAGGAACATAGTGTACGCTGTTATGTGCCAAAATGTATACATTGGGAAAACCAAATGGAAAAGGAGGCCATTTACATGAAAAGGGAAAGACCATCTCTGAATCGAGGAGGGGGCCTAAGGGTACATCTGTCACCATCTTACAATGCTGTGATTGCAGCCATTCCCCAACTATCTGTGAATGGTACTCATGGCCATTGATCAGTGGTTGTTGATCAATGGTCATGAGAATTTGCATCATTATGATGAAGGAACTGACCTTCCAGCCCATTGTTCCTTTAGTGGGCTAATTTCACTCATTATGCAAATGTACTGTTTATAAACCTGCAGTCAGCTTATATTGAAAAAATCACTTGAATGAGTTACAAAAAGTTTCCCCCACTGAAAACATTATGTTCAGATGAACAAAATCAACCTTTTGGGATTCTTTCCATCATTTTTCAGTTGGATTCAGGTGATTGGCTGAACCATTCTAGCAGCTTTATGTCGTTTTTGTGAAATCAGCTGAGTTTCCTTGGGTGTGTTTTTGCAATCATTGTCTTGCTTGACTCTGTTGACCTTCGCTTCATCTTCATCACTCTGGTAGATTTTTTTTTTTATCAAGAATGGCTCTTTTTCCATTCGTCCTTCCTTCAATTACACGAGTGCGCCTGTCACAGCTGTAACGGCAGTCGTGTGGGGTTGAAGGGACACAGCTGAACTTAACGAATATGATGGGACAGGGAGGATGCAAACTGGATACACTAACATCAGATACGGACCTTCAAAATAAAAGAAACACTGACAGATCTCAGAGACAGAGTACAGACAGAGTAAGATGAGGAACATAGAGGCCAAAACCTAAGAACAAGCGATACAGAAATAGTACAAAAACAAACACTGCATAAGAACTATTCATTGGTTTTAATCATCATGAGACATGATAATGTGTCTCATCAATATGCGTCTTATTAATGATAATGAGACACATATTGGAAGTGAATCAGCTGATATTAATTTGCACTAACTGGCAGGATTGCTTTCTAATTATTTATAGATTTCAGCTGGTTTCATGACTGCTCATGCCTTTCTACCTCTCTCTCCTTTTCCTGTGTCATTTCTCATTATTACGCACAATTTATGGATTTCTACAGTTTGATTTCTTTGGTGTGGATCGGATGGGTTGTCACTCACATCTGGTGTCAGTAGCACCTTTAGAAATATATTTGCTGAGGAAATTGTTGTACTTATTTTTACTTATTTTACCTCTGTTATTAATGGTTTTATGTATTGCAAACTTAAACTATTTGTGTTTATTCTTATTGCTTTTAACTTGGGTTGATGCTTCCAGAATGGATCTCAGATATAAAACTGATGAGACAACTGATTAAGCAAAACATGATAACATAAACAGATCATCGGTTTTTCATTTTAACCCTCACAGCTCGTCTGACTGTGAGTCCCAGCAGCTCTCAGTTCTTTAGAGGAGAGTTTGTGACTCTGAGCTGTGAGGAGGACGACAGCTCTGCTGGATGGACTCTGAGGAGAAACACAAGCAAACAACAGAGGAGTCAGTGTGGAGATGGGTGGGGGGAGGCAGTTGGTTCTTCCTGTAACATTAATTTTTTCCCATGGGACACTGGAGTATACTGGTGTGAGTCCAGAGAGGGTCCCATCAGTAACATGGTTAACCTGACAGTCACTGGTAAGCTGAGTGTGTGGAGTTAGTGTTGATGAAGCTGTGTGTAAATGGATGAAATGCTGTAGTTTGTCTCTGTGTTGAGGTGGATCAGTGATCCTGCAGAGTCCTGTCCTCCCTGTGATGGAGGGAGATGACGTCACTCTGCTCTGTAAAACAAAGACCACTCCCTCCAACCTCCCAGCTGCTTTCTATAAAGATGGCTCCCTCATCAGGAAGCAGCCTACAGGTCACATGACCATCCAGCATGTTTCCAGGTCTGATGAAGGCCTCTACAAGTGTGACATCAGCGGTCATGGAGAGTCTCCATCCAGCTGGATCACTGTCACAGGTGACACACTCACCTGTCTGTGTTTCTGCAGCTTTCAACATTCACAATGTGACGACAACTTAATGACTGTGTTTGCTTTATTTAGAGAAGGACACCACCACACCTCCACCTACATCCACCTCTCCTCCTACATCCACCTCTCCTCCTATATCCACCTCCATCACTCTTCCTCCGTCACTCTCTCCTGCTGTTCTCTCTGTGTTGTCATCTGTTGGATCAGTCTGTGTTGTGGTTCTACTGGTGTTACTGGTTCTGCTGGTGAGACGATGTGTTCACAGGAAACCTGAAGGTGAGACTCAGACTTCCTGATCTTTCATAAGTCTGTTTAGTAGAAAGTTCACATTCATCATGATCACAGTAACAACGTTCTTACATGTAATCTCTGTTTACATAATCTATATTAATGTTTAATTTTTATTGGATCAAGGTAATGGAGAAGATGACATCATCACTGACATCACGTGCAGTGTCATCAACATATCCAAGTGTCAGCAACAACCAATCAGAATAACTCAAGGTAATGCAGTGTTTCAAACTTTATTATGTCACAATCTTTGTAAATATTCTAAGACATCTTTGGATATCATAATAGTAGTTTAACCCTCTCCCACCACTCGTAAACAAGACTTAAATTCTTCCATTTGGGGCTGAACTCATCCTCCTTACTGGAGTACCATGGCCTCAGACTTAGAGGTGTTAAATCTTATTCCCCTCTTGGCTGTGAACTGTTCCCGGAGCATGAGTACACCACCTGATGAAGCCCTCAGTTATGAAGAGCATCTTTGTCACAGATTTCAATAGACTGAGCTATTCAGACTGTTTTACATGGACTGAATTGGTTGTAGCATTGGACAATATTCCAAGAGGTGAAGTTACATGTCCCAGTTACAACACTTAATAGCTGAGTATACAGCCACACTTCACTGCACCACACATTAGACCTGGCCAATATGGCAGCTCCTGTGGGTGGAGGACTGACAGGAAAAATGACACATATCTTGAAGCTGGCCCTCATGGCCACCAGGTGCTCCCTGAAGCATCCTCCCAGGCTTGGCTCCAGGGTGGGCCCTAGTAAACCAATCCCAGGAAGGGTAAACTAGTCCCTTGGTTTATTGCTTCTTATAGGGGTCATCTGAATCGCTCTTTGTCTGAACACACACTCTGGTCCAGTCAGTCTTAGGAAACCCTAACAGTCCTTGACAACACAGTCTGTGGGATGACTGGGACACACAAACACCACAGTATGGTGGCAATTCACTGATTGGAAGACAACGAGCATTATCGCAATATTTTGGAATTTGAAAATGTTTTCTACCTGTATGATAAAAAAGGGAAAGAAGAAATGTCTAAAATTTTGAAAGGGAAAGTAGGAGAAGATGTTTTCATAGCAGTACACATTATATGGATCGTTTTATCGATGAGAATATTTCCTCTTCAAATGTCTCAGACTGAGATTCGTATGGTGATAGGAACTTCATACTAAGTTCACAATGACTGTTGCGGACTTTAATGATGTGATGCATTATGAGGATGTGAGGGATCATCAGAAGTGTAAAAATGTGGATTGTTGTTACAGTAAAACAAATAGTTTCCTGATTTGATGCAATTAAAACCTGAAATCCCATATTTCACTTTATACTTTTGTTATGAAATCGCCTTAACTAAAATGTGCAAACTTAGTCTTTCACTCTGTTCTTACTGAGTGTTGTTCACTGTGAGCTGGACTGTGTGTTTGTGGTCTGTGGTTAACTGAAGCTAACAGCTCTGCAGTCGTCCAGCATCCTGTTTCTGAAAGAAAGAAAACACTTCAGCTGCAGGTGTTTCAACACAGAGCTGTTCAATTTAAAAACACATCTCCAAGGACATGGAGACATGATCTGGAAAAGCATTTCTCTAAATCCTGCACACAGAAATTCAGCCAAAGTAGATTTTAATTTTTAAAATAGTGTTCAGGCTGCGACACGTGTTTGCTATGTGCTCTATAGTAACGAGAGTCAATCTGCACTGAAAGCAGGTGGCAGCTTTGTGGTCGTCCAGTTTTCTTTTCCACAGAAACACCCCCACTTCTCTATTGTCAAAGCTGTGTCATTAGAGGTGTTAAGAACACTGAAAAGCTGCTGTGGTTTATAAAAATGATCAGTTAATCTCTTCACAGAGCATCATGGTAAACAAATAATGCATTAATCTAATATGTTTTATTCTCAGAGTGCGATTCAGCTGTGATCTACTCAGCAGTGAGAACTGAAGACGTCGGTTATGGACAAACAACCATCAGAATAAGAAGGCCCAGGTTCTCCTTATCGTTGACTATGGACAGAGACAAGCTAGCTGCTCACCCTTTTTTCCAGCCATCATGCTAACCTAAGCTGAAAACAACAACACGTTATGACTCATGCTCTTTACCAGATAAAAGCTCACTTCACACTTATAAACCTTTATCTGGAAGCCTGCAAATCAAAAAAGTTGAAACTGAAGCTGATTAAACTGCAAAGCATGTAATCACTTTGCCACTGCTTCTTTTTACTGTTTACACTGACATCTTCCCCTCATTAATAATTCAGCACTAGTACTCCAGCCTTACTCACATGATTATTTCTGACATAAGTGCTGTAGATAACAAGGTCAACAAACCTTTCCAGTGACACACCTGAGAATGCCTTCCTGTATAAATGGAGTCATTCAAAAAACAACTTCCCAAAGCATCCAAAAAAAAAAAAAGAGAGAGAAGGGAATTAATAACTCACTCTTACACTCCGGCCCTAATTGTTGAAATTATTCCAGATAAACATACTTTGCATTTTTCAAGAAAACAGTATCAGCATGTTATATGTTAGAGATTGGAGGATGATTTTCATTGTGATGTTCATACAATTACATTATACTACAAATAGACCATAACAGGCCATGCAACACATAAGTTATTACAAAATGCTCTGCAGTAACCTTTAGCCATCCAGAGGAAACAGAACAGTTCTTTTCTGGATTTTGAAGCTGGGAAATGTTCAAGTCAAAATTATCTAATTACACTTAAAATAAGACACAATCAGCTACAGAGCAACATTTCTGTAAGATACAGAAACTTGTTTCAAGACAGTGAATCTTGAAACTAGAGAGAAACTAGAGAATATTCACTTGTTTCCATGGCAGATTTTTTCACTTAATACAAGATATTTTAGGTTGAAATTCACTAGATTCACCGTCTTAAAACAAGTTAATATACAGTGGGATTCAAAAGTTTTGGCAGCCTTGTTAATAGTCATTATTTTCCTGTATAAATCGATGGTTGTTACAATAAAAAATGTCAGTTAAATATATCATATAGGAGACACACAGTGATATTTGAGAAGTGAAATGAAGTTTATTGGATTTACAGAAAGTGTGCAATAATTATTTAAACAAAATCAGGCAGGTGCATAACTTTGGGCACCACGAAAAAGGAAATGAAATCAGTATTTAGCTGATCTGCCTTTTGCAGAAATTACAGCCTCTAAACGCTTCCTGTAGGTTCCAATGAGAGTCTGGATTGTGCTTGAAGGTATTTTGGACCATTCCTCTTTACAAAACATCTCTAGTTCATTCAGGTTTGATGGCTTCTGAGCATGGACAGCTCTCTTTAACTCACACCACAGATTTTCAATAATATTCAGGTCTGGGGACTGAGATGACCATGTCCAGAACGTTGTACTTGTTCCTCTGCATGAATGCCTTAGTGGATTTTGAGCAGTGTTTCGGGTCTTTGTCTTGTTGAAAGATCCAGCCCCGGCGCAGCTTCAGCTTTGTCACTGATTCCTGGACATTGGTCTCCAGAATCTGCTGATACTGAGTGGAATCCATGTGTCCCTCAGCTTTGACAAGATTCCCAGTCCCTGCACTGGCCACACAGCCCCACAGCATGATGGATCCACCACCATATTTTACTGTAGATAGCAGGTGTTTTTCTCTGAATGCTGTGTTCTGTTTCCTCCATGCATAACGCCTCTTGTTGTGCCCAAATAACTCAATTTTAGTTTCATCAGTCCACAGCACCTTATTCCAGAATGAAGCCGGCTTGTCCAAATGTGCTTTAGCAGCTTTGTTTGTGCTGTGGGTGGAGAAAAGGCTTCCTCTGCATCACTCTCACATACAGCATCTCCGTAAAGTGCGAATGGTTGAACGATGCACAGTGACTCCATCAGCTGCAAGATGATGTTGTAGGTCTTTGGTGCTGGTCTGTGGGTTGACTCTGACTGTTCTCACCATTCGTCTCTTCTGTCTATCTGAGATTTTTCTTGGTCTGTCACTTTGAGCCTTAACTTGCACTGAGCCTGTGGTCTTCAATTTTCTCAATATGTTCCTAACTGTGGAAACTGACAGCTTAAATCTCTGAGACAGCTTTCTGGATCCTTCCCCTAAACCATGATGGTGAGCAATCTTTGTCTTCAGGTCATTTGAGAGTTGTTTTGAGACCCCCATGTTGCTACTCTTCAGAGAAAATTAAAAGAGGAGGGAAACTTACACTTGACCCTCTTAAATACTCTTTCTCATTATTGGATTCACCTGTGTATGTAGGTCAGGGGTCTCTGAGCTTACCAAGCCAATTTGTTCCAATAATTAGTTCTAAAGGTTTTGGAATTGACAACAGTGTCCAAATGTATGCACCTGCCTGATTTTGTTTAAACAATTATTGCACACTTTCTGTAAATCCAATGAACTTCATTTCTCTTCTCAAATATCACCGTGTGTGTCTCCTATATGATATATTTAACTGACATTTTTTATTGTAACAACCAACAATTTATACAGGAAAACAATGACTATTAACAAGCCTGCCCAAACTTTATCCCACTGTATCTTACTGAAATGTTACTCTTTAGCCTAATGTGTCTTATTTTAAGTGTAAAGAGATATTTCTGACTAGAAATGAGACAAATATACTTGGTAAGATTTTGAGTTTTTGCAGTGAGTAAATATTCTGGTGCCAGTATACTGTCTTAAAATGGTGCAATTTAATTGAATGTTAATTTGTTTATTTTTTATCTTGTGGTTAAAATGTATGAAAACAACACTGCATGTCTATGCACATGCTGTGTGTTATGACACACCAGCAGAAAATATGTAAAAAAGTTAAATACGTTACATGATCAAAAGCAGAACGTTAAATTATTTTAACTGTGATGCGTTCACTGACATGTCCTCATTCTTTGCTGTATATAAAGAGAAGAACGAAGCTTGGCTTTGTGCTCATATTCTCCTCCTGTGTGTGTTTTTTGTTTTTTTTGGCAGAGCCAAATGTCATCTAATCACTGAAGTGGTCCACCAGTCCAACCTCTGGAATACAGCTGCTGTTCTCTAACTGGTCCACAAATTCACTGTAAAACACACTAGTATATATTATCTGTGTTCTCCACATAAAGTTGCCCTCACTGAGGGGCAGAACATTCAAATGGAGAGGTTTTTATTTTATATAAAGATGCAGAAAAAGAATGGCACCATAAAGTTGTTTTTATGGTAACTTCACCACCACTTTCTAAGTGTGCTGTCGTCTCCACAGCAGTGATCTGGTTTCTCTGCAGGTTCAATAAACTTTGGTCTCACTTGATCTTCTCGTGTGCTTCTGTGGGTTTCACAAAGATGTCTGATGGAAAACGTGAGTTGTTGTGGTGAACACAAACACACTTCAGTCCTCTTCAGTGCAAATAACAAACTAAATCTCAGCCACAGATCAAAAGCAGACATGGAACTTAGTTACTGTGCAGTTTGATAGCTGGTTATCTTTCAGGGGTCATAAAGAGAGCATCTTTGACATCTATCTTTATCCAGTCTGAAGGAATCTGAAAACAAATGACCATTTCCAAAAACTGATGGTTAAATAACTTCAGACAAGTAAAGCTGAGAGTCATCTGCTTATCAAACATTACAGATTTTTTGGTAACTCATTTTATGAACAGGGCTAAACTCTAAAATAGTTTAAAGCCCAGAAAGACCTTCATGTGCATTTAAACGATGGATCATAATTCATTATAAAATATAATCTTTAATTTAGACTCAGAATAGATCATAACAAAGTCAAACTCTTATTTTAATAGATCCATATCAAGATTTGGTGATCTGGAGGAAACTTTATTAATAAACTGCCTTTATGTACAATGTGTTGGAGTTTCTTCTAAGCATAATTATGAAACTCATCAAAAGAAAACTCTGTAAATGCATCACAGACAAATCTGATGGTGTGAAAGCGCCCTCTGGTGGAGCTGGACTATAAACACTGTTCAAACCTCGATAGCAGACTCAACAGTGCTTCTGTGGCCCACTGCGCATGCTCAGTGTTTCTCTTCACTGACCCACAGATTTTAATGCAGGATGGGCTACACTACAAACCTCCATGGACTTAAATTCATGAGACTATAATATGTGTATTGTTTCCACCAGAAGTAAATCCTGCGACCAGAAATATTATAGTATGATCAGTAACATGTGTGACGTCACCTGTGAGCAGATGATAGTTTAGGTGGTATTTTGAGTTTTGAGTTTTGTTCAAAAAAGAATGACTTCATAGGGAAAATATATATCACATATGCAGGACACCTTAAACTAGTTTTTTTAATTAAGCAGCAGAACAAGAAAATGGAACAAGATAGACCCACCATCACAGGACGGATGGATCAAAATTATAGATGAAATACAAACCATGGAACAATTGACCACAGAATAAGGACTCAGGAAGATCAACACCATAAAAAGTGGGAGAAATGGACTGAGTACATAAACCCAACAGGATAAAGACCAACACATTGATAATGAGAAATGATCAAACTGTAGAAACAAAGAGATCCAACATGTTTTTTTTTGTTTTGTTTTTTGTTATCCTACTTGTTGTATTTATCTTTTTGTTGTTGTTGTTGTTTTGTTGTATAGTGTATAGTGTTTAAAGAAAAACAATAAAAAGAAAGTTAAAAAAAAACATCCTGAGACATTTAGAAGAATCGAAGCGTCGGAGTTCAAGAACACGGAAATGTCTGCTGTGACTGCGTCGCTCTGCTCAACTTTGCTGTTTGTCGGCCTCTTCGTGTTTGTCTCTGCAGGTGAGATTCACTCTGTGGGACAGAGAGGAAAAGCATCAGTCTGCTTTACATGTTAACAACATTTCCTGAAGATTTATTTTCATATTGATTCAGTTTTTCTGTGTTTGTGAAGGAGACGCGAGGCTGGGTGGACCTAACATGGATGAGAGAAAGAACACTTTGAAAGTTTCACATCAACTATCAAGGATGATTTTTAATGACTTTTTGAATATGATGTGATCGTATTGCATTGACTGTAATGAATTTGAGCATAATTGTCCTTTATGTTGTATGCTGCTTTAGAAGTGAACCGTTGCAGTTTGATCCCTTTAACCTCCCTGCTTTGTGTTGTTTCCTCTTTCAGACAAGAAAAACATCACAGCTGAGTCTAGACGAAATGTCACTCTGACGTGTCGAGCTCCAAACACCAACACCAGGGCTGTAGAGTGGAGCAGAGCTGACCTGGAGCCAGAAAATGTCCTTTTGTACCGGGATGGCCGATTTGAACCAGCCAATCAGCATCCATCTTTTAAGGACCGGGTGATTCTGCAGCTCAGACAGATGAAGGATGGAGACGTGTCTCTGATTCTGAAGAATGTGATGATTAATGACACTGGAACATACGAGAGTCGGGTCCGATTGGATGAAACAGTCATGCAAGCTCATCAGCATCATCTACCTTCATGTTGATCCTCCAGGTGAGTGAGTAGAGTTGAGTGTGTGTGTGATCAGAGGTGAAGCTGCTTCCTGGTTGTTGATGTTTGTTTTTAAAGATGTTGATGAGAATTTGTGTGTGTTTGGTAAAATTATGTTTTTTAGCGCTAATATTTTATAGGAAACTCCAAACACCCTCACTGGTTCTCCCAAGGGCGTAGATTTGGCATGTCCCCACCAATAATTTGATCTCTTCGAGTAAAGAAAAACAAAACCGATAGAAATAATAATAAAAAAAACGATCTGTCATCGTCTCATTCACCCAGCGGAGCAGAAAGAGTTAAATTATGTTCTCTACTGGAGTCGTATATCATGTGACAAATATGGGCAATGTGATTGGCTGAGCCTTTCAGGGAGCTCTGTTTAGTTTTAGCAGCGGCAAACCTGCGCTGCGATGAGGAGAGGAGGACGGCAGCAAAAAGGAAGAACCTGGATATAAGAAAGTATTTTTCAAAGAAACCTGTAAGTCACTTAAAGTCAAGTTCACTCATAAAACATGTCCATCATAATAACGTTACAGGTTATGCAAGGTAATACATGCCAACCCTCCCGTTTTTTCTCGGACAATCCCTCATTACTCTTTCTGGGTTGCAAAATAAACTTTTAAAAAAATTTCAGGCGAGAATGTAGCTGTGCAAACTTCAAATATCTGAACCGGGGAGAACAGCAAACTCCCGGCTCATCGTTTTAGGCTTTGGCCCACATCAGTCTAAAATTGTATGTAACCATGAATAACGTGTTACCATGACCACCAGGAGAATATGACTCACTTATTTGTGGTCACCCTACAGCAGTGTAAACGCACGTGGCTCTAACGTTATTTCCTTCAGAGACGATGAATTGGACGTATTGAGTTTGAACGAGTGTCTAAAAAGTCAGATCTGTTCTCAGTCAGAGACTTTCAGGATCATTTAAACCTTAAATTTAATCTCATTTAGTCAGGATTTAAACTCAGGTTCATTTATTTAAATAAAACCATCCTGACACATTTAGAAATATCGAAGCGTCGGAGTTCAAGAACACGGAAATGTCTGCTGTGACTGCGTCGCTCTGCTCGACTTTGCTGTTTGTCGGCCTCTTCGTGTTTGTCTCTGCAGGTGAGATTCACTCTGTGGGACAGAGAGGAAAAGCATCAGTCTGCTTTACATGTTAACAACATTTCCTGAAGAATTATTTTCATATTGATTCAGTTTTTCCGTGTTTGTGATGGAGACACGGGGCTGAGTGGAGTCTGTGTGGACCTAACATGTCGGTGTGATCAGAGCCCACAGAGACAAAGAAGTGTAACGTGTGATTTTTACATCCACGTAGATACGAAAAATGTTGTTATTATTAACGTTTATTTCCAAATAACATTTAAATGTAAAATAATAACCTACACAGCAGTGGGGAATAGATTTAACCACAGTAGATGTCTTTTTGAAACTGTTGTAACTAAGTTTAAGGATATAATTCCTCCACTGTGATCTTCTTCATGTGCCAACATGGTATCTTGTTAACAGTGTTACATCCTCACTGCAACAACTTTGGATACTTTGGCTATTCTGAAAAAAAGAAAGGATCAAGTCAGAGAGTTTAACTCGCAAACGTGCATTTTCAATCAGATGAGGAAATTGTGTTGAATAACTTAGATTCTTCATTTTATTTGGATTTAATTCAGTTTCATTTCTATAGCAACAAATCACAACATCAGCTTTCAATACATCCCCAATAACCTGGATGAATTCTATATGACTCATTATCTACTAATTTACATCTAAACTATCAGTTTGTCTTAACTTCAATATTTATTTCCTCTGAGCCACTGTGCCTGTTAGGCCCCGCCCTGCACGACTGTTCAGGTGTTTTTCAAGTTATGACTGGTGCTATGTAAATAAAACTGAATTAAACTGAAGTATGTGTGAGCTCAATGATCTCCGTCTCTGTAGCTCCTCACTCTGATTGGCTGCTTTAGAAGTGAACAGTTGGACTTTGACCTTTAACCTTTCTGCTCTGTTTTGTTTCCTCTTTCAGACCCGGAAACCATCACAGCTGAGTCTGGACAGAAGAACGTCACTCTGCCATGTCAAGCTCCAAACAGCAACATCACAGCTGTAGAGTGGAGCAGAACTGACCTGAAGGAAGAACAACATGTCCTTTTGTACCGAGATGATCAGTTTGTTCATGAAGGGCAGCATCCATCTTTTAAGAACCGGGTGGATCTGCAGGACAGACAGATGAAGGATGGAGACGTGTCTTTGATTCTGAAGAATGTGACGACTGCTGATAACGGGACATACGAGTGTCGTGTCACCATGAGTGGAACAAACAATGAGCTCATCAGCATCATCTACCTGAGAGTTGTTGTTCCTCCAGGTGAGTGAGTAGAGTTGAGTGTGTGTGTGATCAGAGGTGAAGCTGCTTCCTGGTTGTTGATGTTTGTTTCTAAAGATGTTGTTGATGAGACTTTGTAGAAAGCAGCTGGTCTGAGTGATGTGATCAGAGTGCAGTAGATAATGTCTGACAGCAGTTTGAAGAGGAAATGGATTCTGTTCTGTTCTTCACTCATCACCTACCTGACAGCTGACACCTCACACCTGTTTCTCACCTGCAGGTCAGACAGAGGATGGAGGGAAGAAGAGTGGACATGGTGGACTGATAGTTAGTCTGATAGTTGTTGGTTTTCTTGTTATTGCTGTTGTTATTGTTGTTGCTGTGAACTGCAGACAACGTAAATAACAGAGTCAGGATTCACATCATTCTAATGCAGAACCAAAGACTGAAATGTCTGAAGTCTGAATCTTCTGCTGCTGAAGACAAATGATCTGAAAACAGACACCAACACTTCAGAAGGATCCACGATTTCACTCTAATATTTGACAATGAACCGTTTCATCGTCATCCTCTGCAGAAAACAGTATAACTGCTAGATAATGTCAGACAGGAGGGTCTGTTGGACTGATTGTTGGTCTGTTAGTTCCTGTTGTGCTTCTTATTGTTGCTGTTTTGATCTACCGAAAATCCAAGAAGGTTACAAAGCATGTAGCTGAACTCTGAGTCTTGTTATGCTTTTCTAAATTCAGTGTAGGGCTGCACAATTTTGCATAAAATGAGAATCAAGATTTTTTTTTTGCTTAGAATTGAGATCATGATTCTCTCACGATTTTCTTTTCTAATATAAATATTTATTGGACTCATTGACTGCACATCAACTTCATAACAGTTGTGACTGAACATAAAAAAAAAATTTGTCTCCACCGTTGCTCGACGCTGCGTGTATACAGCAGGTAGTGCAACAATAGGAAAATAGTTGCAGGCCTCGAGGGCCGGTGTCCTGCGGGTTTTAGATGTGTCCTTGATGCAGCACGGCTGATTTAAATGTCTAAATTACCTCCTCAACATGTCTTGAAGTTCTCCAGAGGCCTGGTAATGAACTAATCATTTGATTCAGGTGTGTAGACCCAGGGTGAGATCTAAAACCTGCAGGACACCGGCCCTCGAGGACTGGACTTCGACACCCCTGGTCTAGGGTGCTGACAAACACCCTTCAAAAGGACGGATTTTCTCCTGTCCACTTTCTTGGCCTTTACAGCTTCGTCATCTTTCACGTGCTCGCCATTGTTTTTGCCCATTTTAGCAGCAAGCTGGCTACTGTATCACGTGGTATAAGGCTCCACTCTTGTCATTTCTTGAGCAGTAAGACTGAGCACTTGTTTTCATGCAGATTATGTCCCAGATCAAAATGCGGTACAATCGCCATCTTTTTTTTTTTTTTTAATTCGTTGTCATTTGGAAATGAGATCGCACATAAGTATGAATTGAGATCGCGATTTTCTAACGATTAATTGTGCAGCCCTAATTCAGTGTCACTGAAATGAAGAAGGACGATTTTAAGACAAACAAATGATTCTGAACTTCAATCAGACATCAAACGCGTCCAGATTTAGTTTTGATTTGAAATGTCTGATTTCTGTCCTGTTACATCAACTCATGATTTTACTACAGTATTTAAATCGGTGACTGTATTTATTTTAACTTTCAGGTTAGCCTCAAATTTCAGTGTAAGAAGTTAAATTCACAAAAACGATTTTTCCATTTCTGCCTCAACCATGTGTTGAACTTCCAGGAGGTCATATTATCAAACAAAGACAATATCATTGATGTCAGCAGAAATCACAAACAATAATTTGTTTGTTTCCACTCATTATTCATCAGTGCAGTGTCTTGTATGTTACAGTATCAGAATCAGTGAATGTGTTTTATCTTCAGTTTGTGGATCAAACTTGTTCTGTGAGGTGTGAACAACACAAATTAATGCTCATGCAGAGATCAGCTGTTACAGAAAATCAACAGTCTGCCTGACAGTTTTCATTATCGATCAATCGGCAACATGTGACTGAATGTTATGATGGACAGTGTTATGAAACAGAACAGAGAAATTATTTCCACGTCGCTGCAGAGTCAGACGTTTCCTCTCTGACCTGTGAAGCTTTGAACTTTTCCATTCATGAAGGAAACTCTTCAGTTTTAGCATTTCAAGCCCAAGGTTCCACATTATTGATTAATTTTCTTTTTGCTGTGACTTTGTTTGTTCATTGCTAATAAAGTCTTGAAAACATTAGTAGTTTTTCTTTAATTTTTTTCTTTAATTCAGTCTTTACTCATTTATTTTCTGTGGCTGCAAAAAAAACAACTTTCTGACCAGTTCATGCAAATTTTATCTGAGCTGAAATCAAATCAATCCAAATCACTGAGCAGATATGAAGAACAGGTGGAACTGAAAAAAACACTCAAATTAAACCTGATCGTAAACCTGCTCTCTGAGTATCACTGCATCTCTTCTCAAGTCAGTAAAGAGTTCCTTTACTGATGGCATGAAGTTGGCTTTGATGTGTGTTGTAAAATCTTAGAGTTGATATTGTTACAGCATCACCTTCATCACAAACTACATCTCCAACTAAAGCACAACATAAAATTCAATGAAAAAGTAAGACGGGTAAATCAGAGACATAAAACGATCTTTATAACATACAAAACATGCTTTGAGGTAGAAATGAGAACTTTGCAGATACTTTTAAGAACATTTGAACTTCCACTGACTTAAATTGGCCTCTCCTGCTTTAACATGCTCATACATCAACGTGGGCTTGCATCTCCCTCAGGTGCACCAGCAGAACCAACATGCAGTACAAATGTTTGTACATGAGAATTTCCACAATAAATGACTCAATGACAAAAAGAAGTATGCATAGTGCAAGCAAAATACATTCACTAAAAGTATGGCAGTAAAACTCCTCCACATGTTTACATTTTAGCTTTCATTCTGCTTCTAGTAATAACACAGTTTTGTCTACTGGCCTGTCAAACACTGGTTTGACAGTCTTGTCCTTATCCAAGGTTGAATCACTGAGGAAAAGCTGAACCTTTATAATTCTTCCATCTGCACTTGGATATACCTCTGTTACTCTTGCTAGTTTCTACTTGTTCCTCGGAAGCATTAAGCATTTTAACAATGCTTAACAACAACTTTCCAAAAAGTAAGAGAAAAAACACAGGATGCAACTTTATAAAGAGATTCAGAATAGATCATAACAAAGTCAAACTCTTATTTTAATAGATCCATATCAAGATTTGGTGATCTGGAGGAAACTTTATTAATAAACTGCCTTTATGTACAATGTGTTGGAGTTTCTTCTAAGCATAATTATGAAATTGTCTTCAAAAGAAAACTCTGTAAATGCATCACAGACAAATCTGATGGTGTGAAAGCGCCCTCTGGTGGAGCTGGACTATAAACACTGTTCAAACCTCGATAGCAGACTCAACAGTGCTTCTGTTTCTAGAATATGTGGCCCACTGCGCATGCTCAGTGTTTCTCTTCATTGACCCACAGATTTTAATGCAGGATGGGCTGCACTACAAACCTCCATGGACTTAAATTCATGAGACTATAATAAGTGTATTCATTGATATTGTTTATATCTGGAGGTGTCCTGTCAGCAGTCAGCGCTGGTTGTTTCCACCAGAAGTGAATCCTGCTACCAGAAATATAATAGCATGATCAGTAACAGGTGTAACGCCACCTGTGAGCAGATGATAGTTTAGGTGGTATTTTTATTTACGCTTTTTAAGTTTCATTTTTTTTTAGAAACTTATTAAACGAGAAAATGAATCTTAGTTGTACAACCTTTCTGGCATTAAACCTCTGCTCTAGTGCTGCCATCTACTGACATTAAAGAGCAACAACAGGGTCTCAAACTGAGTCTGCAGCACTGAAACTTTAAAATCTTCACTTTGTGAAGGTGCAACAGCCTTTTCATATCTGATATGGAGGAAATGTCACAAATTGTCTTCTTTAAATTCTTTTTACAGGTAAGTTTACACCTGCTAATTCCAGATACCAACCTGGTCCAATCTACTCATTTTCTGACATCATACAGGATGAGTGGTGCTCAGTTTTTTTTTTCTTTAAAAAAACCCCAACCAACTCTGTCACACTTTGTGAAAACAAAGACGGAATGCCCCAAAATATATAACCACAAATATGTGTTGACGTTTATGGTTATGGACCCTTTTGGCCACTTTAGGTACATCTCGGCAGTATCTAGTTAGACCACCTTCAAAATTGCCTGAGTTCTTCATGTCATATATTCAAAAATATGCTTGAAACATTTCTAAGAGATCTCGGTCCAGATGAAGGAATCACACACATCACACATTCCTTATGTGTTGTTCTAGTCTTTTTTTTAAAAAAAGAAAGAAACAAACTGTTTCTGTGTCTCTGTTTGTTTGAGTCTATCTGCTCTGGCCATGTCATCACTGTCGGTCTCAGTCGTGTGTTTGAGTGCAGCGCGTTAACGTTAGCATTCTTGATAAAAGTGAAAGTTGGCTCCGCCCACTGTCACAGTTTGCTAGGCAAGCCGTGTGAAGGACAGATAAAGACCCAAAACGCAGGCAGGTGTGAGTGAGCTTTATTGCAGGAGGGTGACATAAGACCAAAAGCGAGAGTGGCAAGAAACAGAACTAAGAAAGACTCGAAACTGGGAAAACTAATAAAACAGAACTGAAACCTGAATCTGCAAGAAGACACTGTTGCAGAAACTCAGGGACAAACACGGAGAGACACAGACGGACCAGGGACGAGCACAAATAGCCACAGAAGGAAATGAGGAAATAGCAGACGGGGGTAGACACGGCTGAACGTAATTAACATGATGAGACTGGGAGGGTGCACGGAACACACTGACATCAGACACGGACCTTCAAAGTAAAACAGGACATAAATAGACTGGATTTAAAGACACGGTATGAGGAAACACACGGGCAGACACTTACCAGAGGGAGCACAGACTCCAAACCCTAAGAACTAAAAAGTCTAAACCCC
Organism: Neolamprologus brichardi; assembly: GCF_056152115.1. NCBI lineage: Eukaryota > Metazoa > Chordata > Actinopteri > Cichliformes > Cichlidae > Neolamprologus > Neolamprologus brichardi. Next base: position 12,871,205 of record NC_142106.1, on the reverse strand, counting down.
TGTACATAATCAGAATACATTAGAAAACAAGATCGGGATACAACAACAACAACCTGCTGGGTCAAAAGACCCAGGACCATGGCATCCACACAGATGTTTCTACATTTGAAGTTTCACAGAAACATCTGGAGCTTTGTGAAGTCAGAGGTCATGCTGCACACGGATTACACGGAGTAATTTTTCTAATAAAAACAAAACAAAACAAAACAATTTTTAGTACTGTAAAATAACTCTCTGCTACTTCCTTTGCCAGCCACACACCTTAATTAAATTTATTTTTAAAGTAAGTTAAGTTTATTTATTTCGCTTTTTTAAAAGAAAATTGTGTTGCTGTTGCTGAGGAACATCAGATAACCACACACCTTGTATTGTTTATTGTTTATTTATTATAATTTTTTGCTGGTCTCCACCTGGTCAGAAAGGTCTTTTTTTCCATTTCCTTAATTCACACGTTCTCCTGAGAACAAATAAAATTAATCTTCACATTGAACTCTTTTGTGATTTCATTAAAAGCTCACATGTAAGATAAGATAAGCTTTATTAGTCCCACACAAGTTACAGCAGCAAAAATGAAGAAAAACAATGGACTGGGATAAGATAATAAGAATAAGATACTATATACAATAGAATAAAATACTATGTTAACAGAAAAACAATTACACTTAGTGTTATTGCACATGTGTGGATGTGTGTGTTTGATCAGTTGAAGTCTTTATTGTGGAGTCTGACAGCAGTGGGGAGGAAAGACCTGCGAAGTCTCTCCGTCCCACACCGTGAGTGCCGGGATGATCTGATATTGTCGTGTTGGTGTTGTTCCCAGATCATCATGAAAATGTTGTTCCAGGTTCAACATTGCAAGTGACCAATCACATTATTGTGACGTTATTCTTTTGCGCACCAACCCATTCGTGCATTTATGAAATTCCAATGTTGCAAGGACAATATCAATTCTGCTTAGCGTTTATTAAAGGGTCAGGGTTAGGGTCCGTTGATTGGCAGACAAAAGCGGTTTCTCGCAGCTTAAGTACAGTTTTTTGTTTTACGCCGGTTTTTCCCGAAGTCGCAAAAGTATGACATCACAACATTCTGATTGGTCACTTGCAATGTTGATCCTGGAACAACCTTTAGTATGATGATCTGGGAACAACACCAACACGAGGATATCAGATCGTGCGTGGGTGCCGCAGCCACTGAAGGAGCTGCTCAGTGCTGTCAGTCTCCTGCATGGGGTGGGAGATGTTGTCCAACAGGAATGACAGCTTAGCCACCATTCTCCTGTCACTCACCACCTCCACTGGGTCCAGAGGGCATCCCAGAACAGAGCTGAGGTGGCTGAGGCCACCACAGAGTCATAGAAGGTCTTCAGGAGTGGGCCTTTCACTCCCAAAGACCTCAGCAGCAGGTACAGCCTGCTCTGTCCCACACCGTGAGTCTCTTTTCTGTAGAGGGCGTCTGAGTTATGAGTCCAGTCCAGTTTATTGTTCAGATGAACACCAAGGTACCTGTAGCTGTCCAGTCTCAATGTCCATACCTTGGATGTTTAATGTCTGCAGAAGTCTACCACCAGCTCCTTGGTTTTATTAGTGTTGATCTGGAGGTAGTTCAGCTGGCACCAGTCCACAAAGTCTTGGGTCAGTCCTCTGTACTCCTTGTCGTCCCCATCAGTGATGAGGCCGACTATTGCAGAGTCATCAGAGAACTTCTGAAAGAAGCATGGGTGGAGTTGTGGGAGAAGTCTGCAGTGTAGATAGTCAAGAGGAACGGAGCCAGAACCGTTCCCTGTGGGGCCCCCATACTGCAGACGACCCTGTCCGACACACAGCCCTGACTGAGTTCTCACATACTGTGGTCAGTCGGTGAGGTAGTCCAGTATCCATGTAGTGAGGTGATGGTCCACTCCTGAGTTCTCCAACTTGTCCTTCAGGACCGTGGGAAGATTGGTGTTGAAGGCACTGGAGAAATCAAAGAACATGATTCTCACAGTGCTCCCAGCGGTCTCCAGGTGCACGAGGGAACGATGTAGGAGGTGAATGACAGCATCATCTGCTCCGATACCAGGTTGGTAGGCAAACTGGGTCCAGTGATGAGCTCACCAGGTGCCAAAGCTGAGCCAGGACCAGCTGCTCCAGGGTCTTCATCTGGTGGGATGTCAAGCCACCGGCCTGTAGCTGTTGAGGTCCTTGGGATGTGGAGTCTTTTGACACTGGTACAACACAGGAGGTTTTCCAGAGCTGTGGGACTCTCCCCAGCCTCAGGTTCAGGTTGAAGATGCGCTCCGTTATCCCACACAGTTGGTCCACGCAGGACCTGACGACCCTTGAGCTGATGCCATCTGGATCCGCTGCCTTCCTAGCTCTGATCCTCCTCAGCTCCCTCCTAACCTGAGTGGTTGAGAGAGACAGGCTGGAGCCTTGTGTTGAGTGTGTATTGGATGCTGTTGTTAGAGTGGGGAGAAGTGAGCAGGGTGAGTAGACGAGGTGTGAAGCATCTGAGAGATGGAGCATCAGTAGTGGGGGTGGGTGAGTCTGCAGCCGATGTTGAAGACTGCCTCCTGGAAGAATCAATCCTGTATAAGAAATGATTCAGTTCATTTGCCCCCCTCACATCTCCCATGAGCAGTGAGTTCTGATCGTTGTGGCCTGAGATGGTTCTGAGGCCTCTCCAGACTTTGCTAACATTCTTTTGTTGAAGCCGTTTCTCCGTCTTCTGCCTGTAGCTGCCCCGATCAGACCTCTCAGCTCTCTCTGCACTCTTTTCAGCTCCTCCTTGTCTCTGGATTTGAAGGCTCTCCGCTTTTGTTTGAGGACGGCTTTAATTTCTGGGGTAATCCAGGGTTTGGAGAAACACCGCACAGTCCTGGTGAGTGTAGTGTTATCCACACAGATGTTATCCAGTTATGACAGTTATGATGGAAAGGTCCAAAATTCTAAAATGAAAATTCTGAAGGACGTACCAGGTTCCAATAATGGCACTTTGACACAGTTCAGTGATGTGTGTAGAAATAAAAGCTGCATATAAATAATACAGAGATGCTTATTTTCCTCCAGTTGTTTAAACTATTTGTAGAGACAGAGAGCATCAGTCTGATCACTGGAATCTGCTCTTTGTCCCTGGATTTGGACCCAAGCAGACCCTGATGGACTCAAAAACACAGAAACTACAACATTCAAGAAGTTTTTATTATGTCTTCTTATGTTTATATTTCTTTTGATTATCTTAATTGTACAGCACCTCGGTCAACACCTGTTGTTTTAAATGTGCCATTTAAACAAATTTGACTTTGACTTTTTGCTACACTGAGATTGGAATCAAATCACTTAATCAGACAGTTCATGAACAGAAACAACAGATAAGACAAGAAACGAAACTGTACTGAGCAACATGTGCTGACACTCACTGCTGAGCCTGTTTGTCCAGGATACTGACAGAGACACAAACAGGCATCTTTGCCACCCACACAGTTCTGCTGAACACACAGCTTTGACTTTTGAAAACCATATAACAACCTTCACTGCTGAGCGTCTGTGAGCCCTGACAGTAAAAATCATCATCATCATTAATATGTGCTGACAGCAGCTGCTGGACTGTGTATGGCTGTCGTTTCCAGTTCTTTTGTTTGGATCAAACTAAGATCACTGAAAGAGCTTTCACTGTGATTCATCAAACACATGAGCTAACAGCCAATAAGAAGAAGGAGAATGTGAATGATATGGTGATGACACAGATTTGTCTTGTAAAACAGGTTAACTAGGAAATACAGGTGCATTTTCTCATTGGTGGCTGTTTGATACAGAGGTCTCTTTACTTTCAGATTTTTAATTTTTTAAACTTTTTTGATTGTGAGGATAACATTTTAAGGAAGTTCCTCTTGACCTCACAAATAACAACAACAGGACACATGGACCTAACACAGTTTAAAAAACATCTTTCACTGGATAATTTTAATTTTTCCATCCTGATGATCAGAAGAGTGTTTGAGGGTTTCAGAGATCCTTCAGAACAACAGTAAGTGTTCATGAGCTTGTAATGATTTTACCAAGTTTCTGTAATTTCACAGACAGTGTGGAGTGGGAATTTCTCCCTATATCTATCTGTGTTAGTGGAAAAAGGTTCTCATTCGTATATGTCTTTCTTTTCCTTTGAATTTGAGGTATTTGTTTGTCACATGTCTGGACTTGCAGCTGCTCAAACAGGACAAACAAAGGTGGGCGTGAAAGTGTTGACTCAGGTCACAGATGTCTGATATAAAACAGCTGACAGGAAAATACAGGTTAGTTTAGTCTGCAGCTGTTTGATACAGACACACCTTTACTTTGGGATTTTAAACTTTTACATTTTTTATGATTTGATTTTTTTAATTTGTCAAATATTTACATCTGAGTAACTTTTCACTTGTTTGTAACAAAACTTCAGTAGCTTCCTTTTCACCTACTGAAAAACCGATGGGACATACTGACCTCACAGTTTTTCATCTGTCAGTAGATCATTTTATTTTTTCCACTCTGGTGATCAGAAGAGTGTTTGAGTGTTTCAGAGATCCTTCAGAAAAACAGTAAGTGTTTAAAATGACGTCTTTCAGTTTTTTAAGTAATTTGACAGGCTGACCAAAGCTGTGAGCATTAGTGGATTAACCCGTTACTGTAACCACTAACTGGTTCAGCTGGTTAGATGAACGTCATGTCACGTTAGTGTAAAACATTTGATTTACTGTTGGCTGGTTTCATCTGTGAAAACACATCAAATTAAATGAATTCAATCTTTTATCATCTGAAGAACCAAAAGCTGTCAGACTTTATCTGACGCAATATAAAGAAGAAAATCACCTCAATCACAAACAGGAAGTGTACTCAGTTACTCTCCTGTACTCTGATTACAGTCATGTATGTTTTCTCTGTTTCTGCTGCTTCTTTGTCCTCACTGTAAACAGATGTACTGAGAGACTCCTGCACTGATGTTTCATAGGAAAGTCCAAACAGCCTCACTGGTTCTCCATAAAGAACAAAGATTTGCTCTCTGTGGCTCCAACACAACTTAAAGACAATTAAAGGTGGACAAAGTTCTCTGTGGTTTGATGGAGGCTACAGCTAAATGCTGCCTCCTCCATAGTACAATATACATTTTATACAGTGACGTCATGTTGAAGTACTTTGACTGATGATGGTCTTTAGTATGTAGCTGATGATTGATGATGAGATGTTTGTGTTTTTCTGTGGAGATCATTGAAGAACTGAACCTGTTAAACACTCAGACCTGCTTTAGATTTCACTGCTTTAGTTATGACGCACTTATTTATGGTCACCCACAGCAGCGTAAACACACGTGACTCTGACGTGACTCTGACGTGACTCTGACGTGACTCTAACGTGACTTCCTTCAGAGACGATGAATTGGACGTATTGAATTTGAATGAGTGTCTAAAAAGTCAGATCTGTTCTCAGTCAGAGACTTTCAGGATCATTTAAACCTTAAATTTAATCTCATGTAGTCCGGATTTAAACTCAGGTTCAGTTATTTCAATAAAACCATCCTGACACATTTAGAACAATCGAAGCGTCGGAGTTCAAGAACACGGAAATGTCTGCTGTGACTGCGTCGCTCTGCTCGACTTTGCTGTTTGTCGGCCTCTTCATGTTTGTCTGTGCAGGTGAGATTCACTCTGTGGGACAGAGAGGAAAAGCATCAGTCTGCTTTACATGTTAACAACATTTCCTGAAGATTTATTTTCATATTGATTCAGTTTTTCCGTGTTTGTGATGGAGACACGAGGCTGGGTGGAGTCTGTGTGGACCTAACATGTCGGAGTGATCGGATCTCGCAGAGACAAAGATACAAAGCTTTTTGTTCAGTGTATACAAACAGCTGTAGCTACAGAAAGGCAGCATGCAGAGACTCACAGTGTCTTATAATGAGAGGGCTGCTCGTCCACTTCGGCCTTACTCACAGTTTCTGTCTGATTCTCAGACTTTTATCTGATTTAGAGCTCAGATCAGATAAAATGATAATTGTGGCTAATTTTAACATCCATGTAGATACTACAAATGGCAGTATTATTAACAGTATTTCCTGAAAATCCTCTCTTGTCTGTTCATTTCTAAATAACATTTAAATTTAAAATAATACCTACACAACAGTGAGGAATAGATATAATGACAGTATTTTCTTATCTAGTGTCTTTCTTAAAGTGCTATAACTATATTTAAGGATGTAATTATTCCACTGTGATCCTCTTCATGTGCCAACGTGGTATCTTGTTACCAGTGTTACTTCCTCACTGCATATGACTCTGGATACTGTGGATTCTTTACATTATGCAGATAACTTGAAACTTTGCAGAGATGTAAAAAGGATGGATGAGAGAAAGAACACTTTGAAAGTTTCACATCAACTACACAGCAAAAACTGGAGTGTTAAAATTTCAGGGTTAAACATGTTAGAGTTGATTTCCACTCTCAAAGTGTCATTTTAAAACATTCTGATTCAAATAGTGTTCAGTGTTGGAGTTATTAAACAGTGTTATTCAAGTCCAGGCAAATGAACTCTGAAGAGAGTTATTTATCTTGGTAGGCCCCTGGGCTTCTGCCCAGGTAAACCCGTGGATCAATTAATAGTTTGCTCTGCCGGCCGATTTTCCATGTGCTTCTGCTGGTTACACCGTGGTGGATGCCTGTCGTGTTGCTGCGTGGAGTATTTTACACAAACGGTAAGTAATTCAAACTTATATAAAATTCACGGTATTCTATCGGTGCAGTGAGGTTTTCTTGATGTTTCTTGGTGTTCGGTTGCTGAAAACGAGCTTTAATAGAGGAGGAGATGTGTCGAAAATTCTATTTAGCCTCCAATGCTAATGTTAATGTTGCAGTCTTTTTACTCGTGAGTGACGGTAGACACTGCACGTGCAAGCGCCGCGCCACGTTCAGCTTTTCCCCTGTTCACACAGACACGTCTTTCTCCACGCCAGTTCATGAGCGTTTTTGCTCCTCTGTTTATTCAGAGCAATTTTTTCACAATTGATAAGTAAATAACATCCCAAAATAATTGAAGAGAGCTTGTTTTAGTCACTCCTGCTTTTACTTTGACATCGTTCATCGTTGACTTGTCTCTAATCTGTCTCTCTCTCTCTCTCACTCTCTTCTCCCTTTGAGACACCCGCCCCAAACATAGTCAGTTAGGCTGTCCCCTCCTTTGCGATGTGTTTATTTTCATCTCTATTGTCTCTTTTCATACACGAATCTGATCGCATTTGTCAATCGCAGTATTTTATTTTGGAGAATAGCTTTTATCTTCAAAATTGCCTGGATTGTCTTGTGTGTCTTGGTGTAACTTCCTGCGTAACATGCGTGGCCCACGCAAAAAATAGACCAGATACCGAAACAATCGCTTCGTAGCACTCCGTGTCTGGTGTAAACTACAGCATAGATTAACATGTATTTTGTATTGTGTTGTGTATTAATTGGACTCCTGCATGGACAGACACAGGTTTATTTGATAACATTAAATGTTATTGCAGTGAAATTCAAACGCATGGTCAGTATTAATCACCATGTACGGTATATGTCAGTGTTTTAATCATTTTTGCTTGAATTGCTCTAAATGTCAAATACTTACTAGTATGCCATTTTTGTTATTATTTTGTCTCAGTAAAATGCTGGTCCAGGTTCGATACTGCCAACAGCAGAAGTATGTGAAGTTGGAAGAGGTTGATGGGCGGTTTGAGTTTATGCAGTTTCATGAAAAAGGTTTGTTTATATCTTACCTAATTTTAGTTGGGGGGACAGAATTTTTTGTAGGGCGTTTCGCCAAGTCTCTTGAATCATACAGTGGTGTATCACTTTAGTGAATGTGAGGCAAGAACAGTTTACTTAAAAGGTGCACTCAGATATATCTTATCTTTTCCAGTCATCGAGAGATTTTGCCTGCCACCTGATGCAAAAGTAGTGTACAAAGATGCAACAGGGACAGAAGTTGATGAAGTGATTTTCAGTGACCTTATCAGCCAAGGCACTGTGGTCCTAACAGTTTTCTCAAGTGATGGTGAGAAATTTAAAGGGGCAAGCTCAACACCAGACATGGGGAAGGGCTGTGTGGCTGCTGGTTGTTCCAAATAATCAGGAGCACACAATTTGACCAATCAGCTGTTTGAACATTGAGATCAGTTAATTTAAAGGAGTCAGGTCTGCAGTGTGATGTTGCTTTGTTAGTTAAAAATCTGCAGCCAGATTTTTTTTCTACACCTTACAGAATAATGTTGTTTTTTTCCTTTTAGAATTTTCTGATTGCTCCTTGTCTTCTGCATCTGATTGTTCTGACTCAAGCTTCAGCTCAAATGCAAGTACATCAACTATACTTCTAGATGAGGGTCCCAGGAAGAAAACAAGAGTTGAGGGTACTGTTGATGCAGCATCTGCTAAAAAGGTTGTGACGAAACTCAGTTCTCATAGTTTTTTTTCTACTTCATTATTCTTAATATGTAGAAAAGCTATTCCTCACTTTTTGCATCTTTTTTTCTCAAGTTAATTGAAGGTGTACTTGGAACCAATTCAGGTGGTGAAGAGGTTCTCCAGGAATATCACACAACACAAACTCTAACAGATGCTACCAGAAGAAAAATGGTCAATATAATAGTGGCTCACATGATTGATTGCCATGGGTATGTGTGTTCTATTTGTGCATTTTATTTATTTTTTTTAAATACAAGTTACTATTTTGCCATTACTTAAGCATGCTAATTTAAAATCGTTTTTCAGGCACCTCCCCACCAAAGCTGTTAGAGAACAGTACGCGCTAGGGGTAGTGACATTGTTCCCATCCCTGAAAGACCCATACTCCAAGAAAGGCTATGTATAGTCACTATTATTGCACTTTGTTTACATAATTTTCATGCTGTGCATCATTGGGATTTGTGTGCGTTGACATTTAAGTTCTGAAAATTTTCAGATTGACAACACATTGTTTTTGAATGTATTTACATTTTAGGAACACTTCTATGATGCTGCAAGCAGCACTGGATACATTTCTTGGCGTTTGAAAACGATACAGAGAAAGACTAGAAGAGGATCTGCACCACCAAGTAGCTCCACTGGCTTTGCTCGAGAAGGAGGTAAGAAATTAAGTGTCCACAAACTAGATAATGTTCTCATTTACATTATATACTATTTTGTTTTCATTTACCTATCTGCTCAGCACCTATGCTTTTATGTTTGTGTGTTTTTCTTCAGGGGGCCCAAATTACCAAAGGCCCATTAATGTCGACATGCAGCTTGATGGAGATGCTTGCCAGGAGGCCATCTCTTTGCTGAACCATACATCCGACACTTCCTTGATTTTCCAGAAGATGAGAGAGACTTTTCAGCATCGTCAGAAGCTCATCAATGATCCTGACAAAAGTCTTGATATCCTGTCTATCTTCCCAAGATTCTTGGATACAAAAGGATTGGTGAGAATATTCAGTGGAATTTTTAATATCACTTTTAAATTTCAAGATGAATGTGGCAGTAGTAGATTTTCTTTCTTAAAGGTGAATCAAGACTTCACTCTCCTGTTTGATGATGAGATATCTACCAGGCTGCTTCAGAAATGGGATCCAATCTTTAGGTATCAAATCATCAAAGAGGCCAAGCAGCTCACCTCAGCAGTAGAGTTGCGTCAATTGGTGCAGTCAGCAGAGAGTCCACCAGGAAGTGATCTTGATGAGGCAGCAAGTGAGTTTGTTAAATATGATTTGCTATAAGCAGTTAAAGTTCAATAGCATCAGGATTCTATTAATAAATACCAATTCATTCACCTGTTAGCTTTGCTTCATCAGTTTTCTTTAGCTGTTAGTTTAATGTTTATGACAGCACATTTCAACTTTCTTAGGAAGTGCTTTTCTAGTTCTCCTTAAAAATTGCATTTGAAAGATTTGCTGTCAATTGATTCTTGTGACTCTTTGGCCGCAGCCTTTGACCAAGACATGGCCTCCCTGTTGTTACTGCTACATCTCCTTCCGCCACCTCCAGGAGGACCAAAGTATCAAAAAATCAGCGCCTCTGATGCTGTTGAGAGACTTGTAGTCTTTCATAAGGTAATTTAATATTTATAGTTTTTATCATAAGTTGTCATGTCACTGGTTAAGAGGTGAATGAAACAAATTACAGTTGAGCTTACAAAGGAGGTTTACATACTCATTTCTGTGATGCTATTATCTCTGACTTGCTCCTGTGTCTAATGCTCAGTATCTTTGTCTCAACTCCAGTCTTGCTGCAGTTTGGAAGAGCATCTCCAGAATCAGCAGAGTCAGCAGCCATACCTCCTGGCTGTTGGGCGCCAGAAGAGGAAGGTCGACAGCTTCTATGTTGCCATAGACAAGCGTCTCATCCCCTGCCAGGCCAGCCGCTCCCTTGGGGCATTTGATGAGCTTTTTAAAGCTCATTTTGCGTTCAATGTGTCTTATGATGCTGCACTTGTGAATTTCTACACATTTCTGCAGACAACAGTATACAATATTGATATGGGGAAAATGAAGGAGTCCCCAAGAGTTCGTGACCTGAGAGCCAAAATCCTTAACCAGGAAATTCTTCTCACAACCTAAGTAAAAATCATTAAAATGCTGACATGTTTTTTGTGTAAGAGAGCTTATCCCAGCAGGCAGCAGCTGATTTCACATTTAAGAGGTGAACATGGTTATTATCCTGGACCTAAGTTTAAGTTATTTTGTTGGCAGCCAGGCTGCAGGCTTCAGTTCCAAACTTATGCAGGCTTTAGGAAGCACCTCAGTAGTTTTCACAGCAATGTTGACCAAAATGATCGAACTTCAGCCATTGCTTGTTTTTCTAATGACACAGTTTCACCTGCTTTGGAGGACCAGTTTAATTCCTCAAATCTTCCTCACAGTTCTCCCAGTGTTCTTCCAGAGTCTAGTTCTTCCAGTGTTCCAGTGAGCATTGATTCAGTACTTATAAGGGATTCATCCAAAGAAATGTGTGCATCCATTGTGGCCAAACTGCAGGGTAGTGCAGACCATTTGATATTGGTCTGCACATTTGATATTCAAAACTCATACAGTGCTGCAGATGAAAGTTTGTACATTATATCTTCATTTATTATGTTTTGATTCACTTTCTGGGAAAAAGAAGCATGATAATAAATGTTTTTGGACAATGTACAGTTTTCTTGAAATTATTCTCATAATTGTAATTGTTGTCGTTAAAAAGTTATGTTAATCTATTACATAAATAGTTCTTTTAGGGATTAAAACTACCTTAATAAAAGAGTAAAGAGTTAAAGTAGTGTTATTTTTCAATCTGTGTAGTGTTAATTTAACCCAGTTTGGTGAGTTAAAATTAACTCAGACATGGTGTTAATAATAATTTGCTCAGTGTTAATTTAACCCAGTTTTAAGAGTTAAAGAAGGAACTCTGACAAAGTGTTAAATAATTAACTATTTTGAAAATGTTAATTCAACTCTGTAGAGTGTGGAGCTATATAAACCCTGAAAAAATGTTAAAATCAACTCTGTGGGAGTTGATTCAACACTACAGTTTTTGCTGTGTATCGAGGATGATTTTTAATGACTTTTTGAATATGATGTGATCGTATTGCATTGACTGTAATGAATTTGAGCATAATTGTCCTTTATGTTGTATGCTGCTTTAGAAGTGAACAGTTGCAGTTTGATCTCTTTAACCTCCCTGCTTTGTGTTGTTTCCTCTTTCAGACAAGAAAAACATCACAGCTGAGTCTAGACGAAATGTCACTCTGACGTGTCGAGCTCCAAACACCAACACCAGGGCTGTAGAGTGGAGCAGAGCTGACCTGGAGCCAGAAAATGTCCTTTTGTACCAGGATGGCCGATTTGAACCAGCCAATCAGCATCCATCTTTTAGGTACCGGGTGGATCTGCAGCTCAGACAGATGAAGGATGGAGACGTGTCTCTGATTCTGAAGAATGTGATGATTAATGACACTGGAACATATGAGAGTCGGTCCGATTGGATGAAACAGTCATGCAAGCTCATCAGCATCATCTACTTGACTGTTGATCCTCCAGGTGAGTGAGTAGAGTTGAGTGTGTGTGTGATCAGAGGTGAAATTGCTTCCTGGTTGTTGATGTTTGTTTCTAAAGATGTTGATGATAATTTCACGTGTGTTTGGTAAATTATGTTTTTTTAGCGCTAATATTTCATAGGAAAGTCCAAACAGCCTCACTGGTTCTCCATAAAGAACAAAGATTTGCTCTCTGTGGCTTCAATACAACTTAAAGACAATCAAAGGTGGACAAAGTTCTCTGTGGTTTGATGGAGGCTACAGCTAAATGCTGCCTCCTCCATAGTACAATATGCATGTTTATACAGTGACGTCATTTTGAAGTCCTTTGGCTGATGATTGATGATGAGGTTATGTTTGTGTTGTTCTGTGGAGATCATTGAAGAACTGAACCTGTTAAACACTCAGACCTGCTTTAGATTTCACAGCTTTAGTTATGACTCACTTATTTATGGTCGCCCTACAGCGCAGCGTAAACACACGTGACTCTAACGTGACTTCCTTCAGAGACGATGAATTGGACATATTGAGTTTGAACGAGGGTCTAAAAAGTCAGATCTGTTCTCAGTCAGAGACTTTCAGGATCATTTAAACCTTAAATTTAAGCTCATGTAGTCCGGATTTAAACTCAGGTTCAGTTATTTCAATAAAACCATCCTGAGACATTTAGAAGAATCGAAGCGTCGGAGTTCAAGAACACGGAAATGTCTGCTGTGACTGCGTCGCTCTGCTCGACTTTGCTGTTTGTCGGCCTCTTCGTGTTTGTCTGTGCAGGTGAGATTCACTCTGTGGGACAGAGAGGAAAAGCATCAGTCTGCTTTACATGTTAACAACATTTCCTGAAGAGTTATTTTCATATTGATTCAGTTTTTCCGTGTTTGTGAAGGAGACACGAGGCTGGGTGGAGTCTGTGTGGACCTAACATGTCGGTGTGATCAGATCTCACAGAGACAAAGAAGTGTAATGTGTCAGTGTCAGTGTGATGTGTTGTAGTTTCAGGAGTCAGTATGCAGCTACAAAGCTTTTCGTTCAGTGTATACAAACAGCTGTAGCTCCATAAAGGCAGCAGAGACTCACAGTGTCTTATAATGACAGGCTGCTTTCTCTCACACATTATGTTCACTTATTATCAGGACGTGTTTTTGTTTGTGGAACCTGCAGGAACTCAATTCAGTAAGTAAACTGTGAAAAACACAAGAAACCAAATGTCTGTGAGTTCATAACAAACAATAACATCTTCTCACATTAATAATGACGATTATGAAAAATACTCTATGAAAATAAAAAAAACATAAAACACTCTGATGCAGTTAACATTATTAAGTACAAAGTTACAGTAAAAAAACAAACATCTTTCTTAAACGTGAAAGAAAATAAACTACCCTATAATCTTTCCACGTTTGGTATCGTCCACTGAGCACTTCCTGTATATAGTTTGCTGGTTTATGAGGCCCCTCCTTTGCTCAACAGACCCTCAGCACCATTGAAAGATTTATTTTATATTATGTATTAATTGTATATTATGCAGTAATTATTATGTTTGTAATAAGTTGTGCTGGACTAACTGTTTCTGGTAAATCTCATCTGTAAGGCTGCAGTTTTAATTCATTTGAAGGCAGGACTCAGAAACCAGTCTTGTTATCATCTATCGTCCACCTCACACAGAGTTTCTGTCTGATTTCTCAGACTTTTTATCTAATTTAGTTCTGAGCTCAGATAAAATAATTATTGTGGGTGATTTTAACACCCATGTAGATGCTAAAAATGACAGCCTCAACACAACATTTAATCTGTTATTAGACTCAATTGGCTTCTCTCAAAATGTAAAAGAACCACTTTAATCACACTCTAGATCTTGTTTTAACATATGGAAGAAAAACTGAACATTTAACAGTGTTTCCTGAAAACCCTCTCCTGTCTGATCATTCCCTGATCACATTTAATTTTTTCAATGTGTTCAATTAGATCTTCTCACTCTCACTACAGAAGTGAACATTTGTGCTTTGACCTTTAACCTCTCTGCTCTGTGTTGTTTTCTGTTTCAGACCAGAAAAACATCACAGCTGAGTCTGGACAGAACGTCACTCTGACATGTCGAGCCCCAAACAACAACATCATAGCTGTAAAGTGGAGCAGAGCTGACCTGAAGCCACAACATGTCCTTTTGTACCGAGATGGACACTTTGAACCAGTCAACCAGCATCCATCTTTTAAGAACCGGGTGGATCTGCAGAACAGACAGATGAAGGATGGAGACGTGTCTTTGATTCTGAATAATGCGACGACTGCTGATAGTGGGACATACGAGTGTCGTGTCTTCATGAGCAGCCCAAACAATGAACACATTTGCAATATCTCCCTGACAGTTGATCCTCCAGGTGAGTGAGTAGAGTTGAGTGTGTGTGTGATCAGAGGTGAAGCTGCTTCCTGGTTGTTGATGTTTGTTTCTAAAGATGTTGTTGATGAGACTTTGTAGAAAGCAGCTGGTCTGAGTGATGTGATCAGAGTGCAGTAGATAATGTCTGACAGCAGTTTGAAGAGGAAATGGATTCTGTTCTGTTCTTCACTCATCACCTACCTGACAGCTGACACCTCACACCTGTTTCTCACCTGCAGGTCACAGAGGAGGACACACAGAGGATGGAGGGAAGGAGGCTGGATCTTTTGGACTGAAAGTCGGTCTATCAGTTGCTGTTCCTGCTGTTCTTCTGTTTGTTGCTGTTGCTTTTTTGATCTACCGAAAACACAAGCAGGATAAGAAGGTGAACTATGAATCTACTTGCTCATCACAGTCCTAAATTCTGTTTCACTGAAATCAAGAAGGATGATTTTAATACAAAGAAACTAATAATGCTGAACCTCAATCAGACAGACATCAAACGCGTCCATATTTATTTTTGTCATTATTTGTCACTTCAGTGTCCTGTATGTAACAATAACAGAGTCACTGAGTGTGTTTCATCTTCAGGTTCAGCTGTTTGTGAGATCAAACTTGTTCTGTGAGGTGTGAACAACACAAAGTAATCCTCATGCAGAGATCAGCTGTTACAGTATAATTATTGATATTGACTGAACCAACCTGCACCATAAACACTGTATGTGGTGAAGAAACGATGGATTACTGTGGATTATAAACAATCAGTCATCTGCCTGATAGTGTTTAGGATTTATTGATCATCTTCAACTGAATGAATGTTATAATGTACAGTATTATAATGTACAGTGTTATGTGTTTCTTCAGTATAACTGCAGATTTTGATGTTGATCTTTTCTTCTCTGTTACTGCAGTTTACATTTCAAAATCAGGTCAAATGTTATTGATTGATTAATTAATTCATTTATTTTTTGTGACTCTGTTTATTGACAATAAAGTTTTGAAAACATTTTTATGGCATGTTTCCTTTTAATTCTTTTCATTTAGTTCAGCAGAGTTTGAACTCAAAACTCTGCTGAACTATGATGATGTCATCGTTAGGCACATGGTGTTTAAGTACTGGAACAAAACAATGAATTGCTATAGGTGAGCTCCTGATTAGATCATGAACATATTCTAAAATCATTTCTCTATATCAGCCTCATCTATGTATATCTATATGTCTGCTATCTGATCATCTTGCAACCTGCAACATTTTCACAATAAAAGCCCTCTTAAAGCTCTCTAATGTAGCCTTGCTACTTAATTAAAAAGTAATGTAATATAATACATGTAAAAATGAAGGAACTGACTGCTAATGAGAACTAGGCAAAACAAACTAGAAGCATCACTGACAATTTGCTTGTATCGTTATAGACTTTAGGGTCAAACACCGCCCACTAGTGGCCATATATATATAAATGTGTGGGAGCATAAATGTTCCATCAAAGTTATGAAATGTAATCAGATGATCTTAAAACACTCTTGATCTTCTGGTCGTGTGTGTTAGTGTGGCAGCTTTAATCCACAACATTTTATTTCAAAGTATTTCCAGAAAAAAAACTACACTTGAGCTTTTTCACTGATGAGAATATTTAAATAATTCTATTCACTTCTATCTTTAGACAAGGCAAAACATGAGTTACCTCCTCTGTGTTTCAACCAATAGAAAAGCTGGTGCTAGGAGGAAGAGGGCGGGCTTTACTTGGTGTCAGTGACAGAAATGAAAAAAAGCTCAAATGAGTGAGAAGGACGATGAAGGAAACATCTGTGCTGTGTCTGCTCTGTAAGTAGAATCTCTGTGTTTGTTTGAATTCTTGTACTTTGACTGTCTGCTCTCCTGATAACTGATGATGGAGGAGAAGACATGAAAAACAAATCAGGCTGAATATAAACTATTAACTGCAGGATTAAAGGTGTCCCATATAATCACACTGATTACTGTTCTAGCAGCTGAATGGCTGATGTTTACAAAGAGTAAAAATGTGAAATGTAAAAAATGTAAAAATTGTCATTGAATGGAAAACAGGCCCAAGTTTATTTTCAGCACTGAAGTTCAATTCAATTTATTGAATATCAAGTTCTGCATCACATTAACTTTAACTAGTAATGACTTCATAAATTTCTCAACAAACTCATTACTCTACTAATTTACATTTAATCTGTAGATTTATCTGACCTAACATCAGCAACTACTTCTGATAAACCAGCCAGAGTCTGTGCTGTAGCCCACTTAAAAAACACGAAAGTCACATGGGCCCAGTGATCTTAAATCTTCAGTCTAATCAAAATAGAAAGAGTTTTTCTTGACATTTTTGTTAACAAAACAAAAACATAAATCACACAGTCTATAAACTGCTAATGCTACCCAGTGATGTGCAAAGTGTTTGGGAAATTGTGAAACCCACCTGGTAATCAAACTTCAGCACAAAAGCAGTAAATTTAGGTCAGAAAAATGGGTAATATCACAAACTAACCACATCCTATTACCAGTTTTAATAATTATTTTGTACTATAAATAAATATTTTTGTAAAAATATTTAACTCCACATAGTTGTTCAATTCAATTCAATTCAATTTATTTTTATTTATACAGCGCCAAATCACAACAGCAGTTGCCTCAAGGCGCTGTGTAATGTACAGTAGATCGTACAATAATAGAAAAACCCAACAATCATATGACCCCCTGTGAGCAGCACTTTGGCGACAGTGGGAAGGAAAAACTCCCTTTTAACAGGAAGAAACCTCCGGCAGAACCAGGCTCAGGGAGGGGCGGGGCCATCTGCTGCGACCGGTTGGGGTGAGAGAAGGAAGACGGGATAAAGACATGCTGTGGAAGAGAGACAGAGGTTAATAACAGATATGATTCAATACAGAGAGGTCTGTTAACACATAGTGAGTGAGAAAGGTGACTGGAAAGGAAAAACTCAATGCATCATGGGAATCCCCCGGCAGCCTACGTCTATTGCAGCATAACTAAGGGAGGATTCAGGGTCACCTGGTCCAGCCCTAACTATATGCTTTAGCAAAAAGGAAAGTTTTAAGCCTAATCTTAAAAGTAGAGATAGTGTCTGTCTCCTGAATCCAAACTGGAAGCTGGTTCCACAGAAGAGGGGCCTGAAAACTGAAGGCTCTCCCTCCCATTCTACTTTTAAATACTCTAGGAACAACAAGTAGGCCTGCAGAGCGGGAGCGAAGTGCTCTAATAGGGTGATATGGTACTACAAGGTCATTAAGATAAGATGGGGCCTGATTATTTAAGACCTTGTATGTGAGGAGCAGGATTTTGAATTCAATTCTGGATTTAACAGGAAGCCAATGAAGGGAAGCCAAAACAGGAGAAATATGCTCTCTCTTTCTAGTCCCTGTCAGTACTCTTGCTGCAGCATTTTGGATTAACTGAAGGCTTTTCAGTGAGTTTTTTGGACATCCTGATAATAATGAATTGCAGTAGTCCAGCCTGGAAGTAATAAATGCATGAACTAGTTTTTCAGCGTCACTCTGAGACAGGATATTTCTAATTTTAGAGATGTTGCGCAAATGGAAGAATGCAGTCTTACATATTTGTTTAATATGTGCGTTGAAGGACATATCCTGGTCAAACATCACTCTAAGGTTCCTCACAGTGTTACTGGAGGCCAAGGTAATGCCATCCAGAGTAAGAATCTGGTTAGATACCATATTTCCATAACTCCACACAAACAGTTTGTCAGCTGTTTGTGTGGAGTTTTTCTTAATGTTCCCCTCAAATCAACCTGAGTGTCATTTCTCTTTAGTTCTGATCTCACTGCTGAGCTGCACAACAAACCAAGGTCAGTAACCTTCTTCTGTCACAGTTTACCTTATAAATGCTCACTGATATGACCTGATTGAGTTTCAGGATCTCAGACATAAAATTGACAAAGCAAAGAGCATTTTTAACAACTGTCTAAGACAGAAGTTATAAAATATAAAATATCAACAGTTTTTCATTTTAACCCTCACAGCTCATCTGACTGTGAGTCCCAGCAGCTCTCAGTTCTTTAAAGGAGACTTTGTGTCTCTGAGCTGTGAGGAGGACGACAGCTCTGCTGGATGGACTCTGAGGACCAAAAATAAGACCACTCAGTGTGGAGATGGTTGGGGAAGATGGTCTGGTTCTTCCTGTAACATCACTGTGTTCCCATTGGACAGTGGAGTTTACTGGTGTGAGTCCAGAGAGGGTCCCATCAGTAACATGGTTAACCTGACAGTCACTGGTAAGCTGAGTGTGTGGAGTTAGTGTTGATGAAGCTGTGTGTAAATGGATGAAATGCTGTAGTTTGTCTCTGTGTTGAGGTGGATCAGTGATCCTGCAGAGTCCTGTCCTCCCTGTGATGGAGGGAGATGACGTCACTCTGCTCTGTAAAACAAAGACCACTCCCTCCAACCTCCCAGCTGCTTTCTATAAAGATGGCTCCCTCATCAGGAAGCAGCCTACAGGTCACATGACCATCCAGCATGTTTCCAGGTCTGATGAAGGCCTCTACAAGTGTGACATCAGCGGTCATGGAGAGTCTCCATCCAGCTGGATCACTGTCACAGGTGACACACTCACCTGTCTGTGTTTCTGCAGCTTTCAACATTCACAATGTGACGACAACTTAATTACTGTGTTTGCTTTATTTTAGACAAACACACCACCACACCTCCACCTACATCCACCTCCATCTCTCTTCCTCCATCACTCTCTCCTCCTGTTCTCTCTGTGTTGTCATGTGTTGGATCAGTCTGTGTTGTGGTTCTACTGGTGTTACTGGTTCTGCTGGTGAGACGATGTGTTCACAGGAAACCTGAAGGTGAGACTCAGACTTGTTGAGTTTTTTATTTTATTTTGCAGGATAATTTAGAAATTGACTTTCAGTCCTCATGATTAGATTTTCATTCCTTACCTGTGCAGCTAACTCTTTAACACTACAAATCAAATAACGTTTTCAGTTTTCTTAAAACCTAATTAGAAAAATTAATTTGCTGATGATTTGATACATTTAAGGAGCTCAAGAAGAAGCTGCAGAAGATGACATAAAGTACAGTGACATCAGAATATCAAACTGTCAACAACAGCCAGTCAAAGGAAAGAGAGGTACTTTATTTTAATTATTTTTTTTATTTTTGGACAACTAAGTAACATCTATGTTATGTCTCTTAGTATAATTAATGGCACAGCTCAGCAGCCATATTGTTGCTGAGGCAATGTCATTAAACATTAAAACCTGTCCAAAAGGCTCCAACAGTAGGTCTGGTTCAGGAAATTCAGTAAGCTAAGTTGAATTCTAGCTGATAGCTAGCAGCTTAAGGTGCCTCACATTTGACACATGGACCCATTTTTTCTGCCTTTTAAGCCTCAGAAGTTGATGATTGGTTTGTTCAGTGCTCATGTGTCAGAAGCCAGCGATGGTGATCACATTGATGCTCTGGGCTGGGATGTTAATGAAGCTGTAATGCTTGAAAATTTGACACATGTATGGCAGAAGTGTGGAGTGCATTAAGTCTCCATGATGTCCAAGTATGAACTTTTAATGCTATACAATGTACAATGCTATGCAAATTTACTGTTTATAACGTTGGGGAAACCTGCAGTCAGCTGAGATTATAGAAGTCATTTGAATGAGTGACGAAACATATCTCCCAGATGAACAAATCAACTTTTGGGGATTTAATACTATACAGTTTTTATTGAAATAGTTTCCTTTGTATTAAATTGAGCAACTTTATGATCTTAATCATGATGATAAAAGTGAGCAACACTGTGTTCACTGTGTGCTGGACTGTGTGGTCTGTGGTTAACAGACGCTAACACCTCTGCTGTTAGCCCACAATTTGTTTATAATAAATAAATAAAATAAATAAACAAAGCTGCTAATTTAAAAAAAAGAAAGTGACAAACTGTGTCAAATGTAAAGCACAGGTCTAGAAACACAGAAACCAGTTTTATGTTCATTTGATACTCTGAGAATTAAAAAAACATACTAAAATTTTATACAGCCTGATCTAAAACCACTGTACCCTCACCACTTCTTTGTTTTACACCAGGGGTGCTGACAGGTAGGGGCAACCCCCCCCCCAAAAAAAAGTGAGATACTGGCTTCATCTCTTCGTACATTATAACTTTGCTCTCCTTCACTTCTGCTTCCTGCTCAAGAATACATTTTGCTTTATACAGATAAAAATAATTTACAGCAGCTCTAGTGTTATATTATTGCACTACAGTAGTTGTATCTGTTTTAATTTCTGTGTTTCATTCTACAGAGGATGATCGAGCTGAAATCTACTCAGCTGTGAGAACTGAAGGCGTCTGTTATGGAGAACCAGTCATCAGAACAAAGAGGACCAGAGGTACAGCTGCTCTTTAACTTTGACAGAGCCAAGCTAGCTTCTATCAGTTTTTATGCTATTGATATCATCACTCAAGCTTCTGATCTTTCTGTGAAAGAGACAAAACAATTAGAGACAAAACAGCTGCCCTTAACAGTGGTTTGTATCATATCTATCTAATAGACTCAAATTTGTTCATGTAAATGGAGAGTCCTCTTCACACACATACTACTGTTGCATCGGAGAATTATATCACAGTCAAGCACTTCTGATTGAGGCCTTAGTTTTCACAGGAGCTACAGTCAATTGAGTGATAGCAGATTAAATGCTGTGTTGAGGCTGTCATTTTTAGCATCTACATCAAGAGTCCCAAACTTAACTAGAGCTGTGGGCCACTGCTGGCACTGCCATCTCATTGGAGAGCCACTTTATTGTTCAAGTAGTACAAAAACCCCAAAGAAACAAACAAGACATTTTCCAAAAATGTAGTTTTTTGTTTTTAAATTTCAAATAATGTATAACAAGACAAAACTGCAAATGTGAATACATTTTTTTAGCCTTTCATTAGACTACCAAATAAACAAATTGGCACTCTCTTTCTGGCCAGACATGTGGCAGCATTTCTGATATAATTTGTTTCGTATTTAACAAAATGAAACTGCAGACACAATTGTACACATTGGTTTTTGACTGCTAGTGAAAATTGTTTTCTTTCCAAATAAATCTCTCACTGAACTAACACAGCCAATCAGTCCCTCAATGTGTTTGTACTCCCTGCTGTTGTTGTCTGCATAATAAATATATTTTTTTGTTTTTTAAAGAACTTATTGTAACATTGCACTCAACAACCAAAAAATCCTCTCTAACAAAAAAGTAACTTCAAGGGTCAAACTGCATTATATTTCTTCAATATACAGGGCCACAGGTAGGGGTGATGTGGGCCGCAAGTGTTCCCTGGGCCGTGAGTTTGAGACCCCTGATCTACATGGATGTTAAAATCACCCACAATAATTATTTTATCTGAGCTGAGCACTAAATCAAATAAAAAGTCTGAGAAATCAGAGAGAAACTCTGTGTAAGGGCCAGGTGGACGATAGATGATAACAAGTAAGACTGGTTTCTGAGTTTTACAGCTGGGGTGGACAATGTTAAGCATCAGGCTTTCAAATGAATTAAAAGTCTGTCTTGGTCTTTTGTTAATTAATAGGCTGGTGTGAAAAATTGCTGCCACACCGCCCCCTCGGCATGTGCTTTGAGTTTTCTGGTAGTTAGAATGACTCGGGGGTGTTGATTCATTTAAACTAACATAATCATAGAATAGAATAGAATAGAATAATCCTTGAAGGAAGGGGAAATTTGGATGTAACAGCAGCAATAAAGACACATATATACAAACAACCAGGACACAGAACAGAAACATACACAATTTTTACATATTTACATGAAGGACAATGGTTATCAAAACAGAGTACTGTACCGTTATTAAATTGAATTAAATACAGATAAGAGGCAAAGCCAGGTTGTAGTGTGAATCGGTTGATAAAATAGTGCACAGTGCTGATGTAAACCTCTATGTTTGTTGAGAGCTAGAGGTGGGAATCACCATACATCCCATGATACGATATTATCACAATACTTAACGCACGATACGATATTATTGCAATTTTTTAAAATATTTTGCAATATTCAGATTCTGTACATAAAGGTAAACTTTATCAATATTCATTTTATCTAATATCAAAGTCTCGCACTCAGTCTTTGTCTCATTTTAGTCAGTTTTATTGTTGACAAACTGAACGGTTTGTATTACAGTCTAGTCCAACTTAACTGAATGCAACCATCTGGTACAATTATAGCTATTCTGAACTATGCAATTTATGAAAACTATGCAGCCCATTCAGCAACTGAAGAATTTGAAAGTAAATTAAAACAAAATATAATTTTACATTAAATAAAAAAGTTTTAAACTTAATTAAAATAAAACATGTTTATTGCTGCCAAAAAAGGTTAAACACATTTGGACAGTGAAGGAATGTCAGGATACTTGCTCAGAAAAAGGATCAACATGCTCTGAAGTCAGAGCACAAAAACCTTTTTTGTACCAAAATATCAATTTCTGCTGTCCCTGTATTGATACATTATTAGCAAACAAAATATCACGATACTACACAGTATCGATTTTTTCCCCCACCCCTATTGAGAACAGTTTTGATTGTACAGTCTGACAGCTGCAGAGAGGAAGGACCTGCGGAAACGCTCCTTCATGCAGTCTGTCACTAAAGGAGCTCTGCAGTTCAGCAACATTTACACGCATGGGGTTGGAGACTCTGTCCATCAGAGATGTTATTTTGGCCAAAGTCCTTCTGTCTCCCACCACCTGCGCTGGGTCCAGGGTGCATTATCCTGCTGTAACCAGGTTTCTGTAAGGCAGAGTAAATGGATTTGTTGATCAATTATTAATTCATTTAATAATTTATAGTCTCATCTATGAAGCCCACATTGTTTTTTTGGACACCACTCAGACAGCCAGCAATTTAAGTAGAACATGCAGCTAAACATGTCACTCCTGGTCTGATTGGGGAGGGGACCAGAGAAAACATTGTTTTGGCAAAGTTACACACCAATTGAAAATTGATTTTAGTGACCTCCAATAGATGCAACTGGGCGTCATTGCTGCCGACATGAATTATGATTTTACTGAATTTGATCCCCAGTGGATGTGTTGTCAAGTGGGGAAAAACGATTAGACAAATGAGCAGAGGTTAGTGGTGTACAGGTATTGTGCCAAAAAGTGATTTCCTGTGTTTCGATGTGTTTTTTTTCTCTCTCTCTGTGTGTGCGTGTGTTTTTTTACATTTATAATATCTTTACTTATATTGGTAAATAGGTTTTAGTGAACAGGATTTATAAAGAGGCTATATAAAATAAATGTTTTGCAAGAATTTTATAGACTGAATTATTTTACCTACAATATAACTAATCCAATCCTTGTTTGCCTATAATATGTGAAATATATGTCAAATTAATGATATCAAGTAATCTTGAGCTACAAAAAACATTCCTGTGACAAGTCCCAATTAGTTTTTGGCAAAGTGTCATGTATATATTTATTATTTATCCAGCTACAAAGGTCTCATTGACATTAAAAATGTATTTTTAAGAGAGACGCTGTAGGGAGGGCAATAGAAATTGCAACACGTATAACAATGGTTCTATAATGATATTTTATTTGGCCAAAAAAGTAATTTACAGCTGTTTAAATATGGGCAATCACTTTTGTGATTTGCGATGTCACAGGAACAGGAAGTGATACCCTATGGCAGAGAGAGCCAAAACCAAGTGAGCGCGCCAATCAAAGGAAGAGTTCAAGTCAAAGTAAAACTACAAGGCTTCTAATCATGTTTTGTGTTGTTTGAACTGTGTGTGTTTGTTCAGACTTTAAACCAGAGCCAGATGTCTTCTACTCTTCATTGAAGTAGTCCACCAGCATCCAGCTGCTGATCAAGCCAGTACCTCAGACCAAAAGTTGCATCCGCTTGTTACAAAGTGTGTATAATGGTTTTTTTTTTGTTTGTTTGGGGGTTTTATAGATCGCATTTGAATTGGAGCTTTTCACATTTATTTTCCTGCAAAGTCAACAGTGGGAACATGTATATGCTAACATTTTCTTATGTTCTCAGTAACTTTATTCTTTTATTTTTTTGTGTGTTGGTTGCTGCTCACGCAGCAGAGGTGCGGTTTTTCTGCAGGAGGACTGAAAGCTTGTTCTCGCTTCTTTTTCCTGTGTGGTTCTGTGGGTTTGACCAAAGTGAGAGAGGATAAATTTATCTTGTTCCGATTTGGTTGTGGCTCATTGATACATGATTTTTTTTTTCATTACAGAGAACACACAAACACATTTTCATTAATTGATTGTAGAAATAATATTACGGCCAAGGAAATACAATACTCATGTGATGAGTGTTATGTTGATAATATGATATTGTTACAAAAATATCTGCTCAGTCAAATATGTAGATCCATCGGCTGCACTGACCCCTTGTGAATGTGGGAGAAACTGAAAAAGGCTTTAGCTTTAGGTGTTGATCAGCAGAGTGCAGAGTATAAGCAGAAAGTACTTCTTACTCCTGACTGTGTTTCTTAAATGTTACATGTTCACTCTACTCTGTAATAAATGAGATGATCTTGTTTTAAAAAGAATTATTACAGCCTCATGTCTATTTGTTGTTTTTAAAATGTGTTTACATTAAGTTAATCTTTACTTGGATATAAATGCATTGAGGCCATTTTATTAAGAACTCCACATACTTAACATGTTTTTATGTATTTATTCATATAGTAACCACAGCTTCTTCAGTGCAATAGAAAAGTATATGGGTACTTAAAATGTTGCCAGTGGAGAAATATGTATTGGTATCAAATCAATACCAGCATTATAAGATAAATGCTTTTGTTCATTTTTTCTCCTCTGTGTTCAGTACGTTGTTCCCATTATATCAAAAAGCTGACATGTTTATGCAAACACCATTCTTCTCATGCAGGCACACTTTGCTCTGTCTCCTCGTCCCTGGTTCACTATGTTTGGCCTGTGGTACATGACCGAGCAGAATCCTGCAGGCAGAATGAGTAAGAAAGAGGTACATCAGATGTGCAGATGAAAAACTGCAAAGAAGAATAATCTTATTACTTAAAGCAGCAGCAAAAGAAAACTAGAAAGCAGGAAATCTCTCAGACAATGGTAGTATATATATTTATTATTACTATTATTAAATTATAATAAGACAGACATGCTTTTCCAGCACCCTTTCATAGACTTTCCCAGGGATGCTGAGGAGTGTGATCCCCTGTAGTTGGAACACACCTTCCAGTCCCACTTCTTGAAGAAGGGAACCACAACCTGGGTCTGCTAATCCAGTGGTACCACTCCTGATCTCCATGCAACATTGTAGAGGCGTGCCAACCAAGACAGCCATACAACATGATGAACCTTCAGGAACTCAGGGCGAACCTCATCCACCCCAGGGGCTCTGCCACCAAGGAGTTGTTTAACTGCCTCAGTGACTTCACCTCCAATGATGGACAAGTCGTCCCTCTCGTCCCCAGAGTCTGTTTCCTCTACAGAAGACATACCAGTGAGCATTTGGAGGTCCTTGAAGTATTCTTTTACCCAACAATGTCCTCAGTCGAAGTCAGCATTACTTCAGCCACACTATTCACAGTGCAGGTAGAGCACCGCTTTCCCCTTCCTGAGTTGTCTGAAGGTTTACCAGAACCTCTTCAAGGGAGTCTGAAAGTCTTTTTGCACAGCCTCTCCTAACTCCACCCACACCTGAGTTTTTGCTTCAGCCATTACCTGAGCTGCGTTCCATGTCTGCTGGTACCTATCAGTTGCTTCCAGAATATCACAAGCTAACCAAGCCCGGCAGGACTCCTGCTTCAGCCTGATGTTTCCCCTCACGTCCAGTGTCTACCATCTGGTTTGGCAATTGCCACCATGACATTCACAAACCACCTTGCAGCTGCAGCTCAGTGCAGCAGTTTCAGAAATGAAGGTGATGAACATGGTCCATTGGATTCAATGTCCCCAGTCTCCCTCAGACCACTGTTAAAGCTCTGCCGGAGTTGGGAGTTTAAGATCTTGTGAATTGGGGCCTCAGCCAGGCATTTTCAGCACACAATGACTATACTTTTAGGCGCCCCAGGTCTGTCCAGCATCCTCCCCTGCCACCCGATTCAACTGATCACCAGATAGTGATCTGGTATCAGTTCAGCACCCCGAAAAATATGGACATAAAATATGATATGATTATAAAATTGATAATCAGCCCCATTACCCATAATGGACACCAATTAACTACACACGGTGTTCATTATGGACAGACTGGGGTTTGCAAAGCAGTCCAGAAACAAAACACTACTCTCGTTCAGATCCGGCAGTGGCACCCCTCTAGGTCTAACTGTCAGTGCCTAAACTGAAGTCTCCCAATAAGATGACAATGTCCCCAGGTAAAATACCCTCAAGCACCAAACCCAGGAATTCCAGGAACTCTGAACTGTCGTTAAGCTTATGGGCACAGAGTTAGGACCTGTTCCCTGACCTGAGGGAACAAGGAGCAAACCTTTTCATCTGGTGAGAGCCGAGAGAGGGTCCCATCAGTAACATGGTTAACCTGACAGTCACTGGTAAGCTGAGTGTGTGGAGTTAGTGTTGATGAAGCTGTGTGTAAATGGATGAAATGCTGTAGTTTGTCTCTGTGTTGAGGTGGATCAGTGATCCTGCAGAGTCCTGTCCTCCCTGTGATGGAGGGAGATGACGTCACTCTGCTCTGTAAAACAAAGACCACTCCCTCCAACCTCCCAGCTGCTTTCTATAAAGATGGCTCCCTCATCAGGAAGCAGCCTACAGGTCACATGACCATCCAGCATGTTTCCAGGTCTGATGAAGGCCTCTACAAGTGTGACATCAGCGGTCATGGAGAGTCTCCATCCAGCTGGATCACTGTCACAGGTGACACACTCACCTGTCTGTGTTTCTGCAGCTTTCAACATTCACAATGTGACGACAACTTAATGACTGTGTTTGCTTTATTTTAGGGAAACACACCACCACACCTCCACCTACATCCACACCTCTCCTCCTGTTCCATCTTCATCACTCTTCCTCCATCACTCTCTCCTCCTGTGGAAGAGCCATTCGCACTCACATTCACACCTAGTGACAATTTGGATTATCCAATTAACCTATCCCCACAAGTTGCATGTCTTTGGATGGTGGGAGGAAGCCGGCGTACCCGGAGGGAACCCACGCAAACACGGGGAGAACATGAAAACTCCACACAGAAAGACCCCGGCCTGATGGTGGGATTGAACTCACCTTCTTGCTGTGCAGCAACAGTGCTAACCACCGTGCCACCGTGCTGCCCGGTTGCCATTGCAGTTCAGTTATTCCTAAATTTATTTATTTATTTGTCGGAATTTCTTTATATCACAGGTTTCTGTGGCCTGTAAGTATTTTTCTTTTTCATTTGTAATTATTTATGCGGTAAAAGAAACATTTTTTAGCAACCCAAATTAATAAAAATGAACTTCCACCTATATACTAAACTCAGTCTAAAAAAATGGAGTGTTGTTCACTGTGAGCTGGACTGTGTGTTTGTGGTCTGTGGTTAACTGAAGCTAACAGCTCTGCAGTCGTCTAGCATCCTGTTTCTGATAGAAAGAAAACACTTCAGCTGCAGGTGTTTCAACACAGAGCTGTTCATTTTAAACACAGGAAGGAACGTGGAGACATCATCTGGAAAAGCATTTGTCTAAACTCTGCTCACAGACCATCATCTCATTTAAAGTGAATCTTAATTATATTCAGAACTTCTGTTCCAGTATCATTCACTGTTTTCCTCTATATTTATCCTTTGACTTTTTCTTATGTTTATGTGACTTCAAGATTCTAAATACAGTCTATCTCAGTATCTATAATTCATTTATCACTTCTAGAAAGTTAATTTGTTTGTTTCTGTGCCATGACGACATGTTGACCACATGATTCTAGTTTCACTGTAGTCTGAAGCTGGTGACACCTCTCACCACAGTCTGAATTGGTTTGGCCAATAATAGTTTCTGTGTTGTGAGAAAATATTTGCTTTGTGCTCTGTGGTAAAGCGAGTCAGTCTGCCCTGAAAGCAGGTGGCAGCTTTGTGGTCATCCACTTTTCTTTTCCACAGTGTTATGACCCCACGATGTAGGTCTAGGGGTGTGTGTGGGACTGGTAACAAATGGGTCCAGAACAGAATGAAAGGAGAACAGACAGAGGTGTTTAGTAAATAAAATAGTTTTTATTATAGAGAACCTTAACATAAAGTGCCGACAACGCCGTTTTACCAATAACAATAGAAAAAGAAAAAGGTTGCAACAACAAAGAACACAACAATCAAACAAAAAACCTCCACACCACGAGGAGGCACTTCCAGGGGCCTATAAGCTCACTCTGTCACTAGCAGCATCTTTACTGCTGCTGAGGCCCACAAGCCTACACTACTCACATGTAGCAGCTAAACTGCACACTGCTTCCACAACTCCCCACAACAGGCAGGACAATCACACACTGGGGCGATTGTGGCTCAAGAATTGGCAGTTCGTCTTGTAATCGGAAGGTTGCCGGTTCGAGTCCCAGCTCGGACAGTCTTGGTCGTTGTGTCCTTGGGCAAGACACTTCACCTACTGGTGATGGCCAGAGGGGCTGATGGCGTGATATGGCAGCCTCGCTTCTGTCAGCCTGCCACAGGGCAGCTGTGGCTACAACTGTAGCTTGCCTCCACCAGTGAGTGAATGAATAGTGGAATTGTAAATTGCTTTGGGTGCCTAGAAAAGCACTATATAAATGCAATCGAGTATTA
Source organism: Neolamprologus brichardi (assembly GCF_056152115.1). Classification (NCBI taxonomy): domain Eukaryota; kingdom Metazoa; phylum Chordata; class Actinopteri; order Cichliformes; family Cichlidae; genus Neolamprologus; species Neolamprologus brichardi. The sequence goes on along the minus strand of NC_142106.1, from coordinate 12,842,045 downwards.
TTATTATTATTACCTAGAACACAAAGCAGAGACACCAGAGAAAACCACCCTCTCACATCAATTCAATTCAATTTTATTTATATCGCCAATTATAGCACCAAATCACAACAAATGTCCAGTTCATCCCCAGCTTATATGACCTCAGAGAGGAGATTACTGACTGGGCCCAGGTGCTGCACACATACATGAACACATCATATTTATCTTATAAAAACATTCTGTTTATTATTCAAAGTTGTTTGAAAGCCTTTCCAGGTGAGTTTGATCCAGGAGGATCTGAAGCCAGTGTCAGACAGAGACTCTGCAGAGACTGTACAAGGACAAAGCAGCAGCAGAGCAGTCCAGATACACTGATGATCCTCTGTCAGATCCAGAGGGACACACAGGGGTGATGCTGGACTACATTGTGTCTGACAGTGGAGCTGTTGTCAGAGCAGTTCACTCTGCAGCACTGACAGTCATCTGCGCTTCTTCTCATTCCTCTGTCGGTCACTGCTGGATGAAGCTCTCCACTCCACCTCCCAGTAACATGGCCCAGTCAGAGCGTCTCTACACACAAGCTGCTGTGGCTTGAACCTCTCTGGATCATCAGGACACAGCTCATTTTCTTTCAGCACAGATACTGTCCTGTTTACCATCATCAGCTCCACCTGCAGAGAGAAGGAGGAAGAGCAGAGGAGATAAACAATTGTTTCCAGAGACTCTTCATCAGCTTTCAGTCAGTGATGCAGCACATCCAGTACAAAGAGCAGCAGGGACTTCAGTGCTAAGACTGTACTAGTACTCGTTGTTTCACTTTTTCTAACATTTACTCTGGATTTTTATTGAAGTGCATGAAAATGTTTTTCACTCCTAGTTTTAGTTTGGACTTTTATCCATCCATGCATCCATTTTCTTCTGCTTATCCAGAGCTGGGTTGAGGGGGCAGCAGCCCAAACAGAGAAGCCCAGACCTCCCTCTCCACAGCCACTTCCTCCAGGGTGAACACCAAGGCGTTCCCAGGCCAGCCATCTCTCCAGGGCGTCCTGGGTCGGCCCCGGGGCCTCCTCCCATGGGGACATGCCCAGAACACCTGACCCAGGAGGCATCCTTGTCAGATGCCCGAACCACCTCACCTGGCTCCTTTCGATGTGAAGGAACAGCGGCAATACTCTGAGCCCATCCCGAATGGCCGAACTTCTCACCCTATCTCTAAGGGAGAGGCCAGCCACCCTTCGGAGGAAGTCCATTTCTGCCGCTTGTATCGGCGATCTCGTTCTTTCGGTCACTACCCAAAGCTTGTGACCATAGGTGAAGGTAGGGATGTAGATTGACCAGTAAATTGAGAGCTTAGCTTTTACACTCAGCTCTCTCTTCACCACAACAGACCAGTAAAGCGTCCGCATCACTGCAGCCGCAGCAGCAGTTCTTCTGTCGATCTCGCATTCCCGTTACTCATGAAACAAGATCCGGCGATACTTAAACTCCTCCACTTGGGGCAGAAACTCGTCCCTGACCCGGAGTGGCCACTCCATCTTTTTCCAGCTGTGTCCTCAGATTTGGAGGTGCTGGTTCTCTTCACACTCGGTTGCGAACTGTTCCAAGGCGAGCTGGAGGCCATCAGCCGATGATGCCAACAAAACCTCATCCGCAAAAAGCAGAGATGAGATCCTGAGACCACCCAAGTGAAAGCCTTCCGCCACTTTGCTACGCCTAGAAATTTTGTCCATAAAAATTATGAACAGAATCGGTGACAAAGGGATACCCTGCTTGAGCTCATCACCCACCAGGAACGAGTCCGACTTATTGCCGGTTATGCAGAACAAGCTCTTAAGACGGCTGTATAAGGACTGAATGGCCCATAGCAATGAGCCAGACAGACACCCCATACTCCCAGAGCAACCTCATAGGACCCCCTGAGGGACACGGTCGAATGCCTTCTCCACATGTAGACTGGTTGGGCAAACTCCCATGCACCCTCCAGTATTCTTGCGAGGATGAAGAGTAGATTCAGTGTTCCACGCCTAGGATGAAAAATGCATTGTTCCTCCTCTATCCGAGGTTCGACTAACGGATGGACTCTCCTCTCCAGCACCCTGGCATATACTTTCCCAGGGAGGCTGAGGAGTGTGATTCCCCTGTAGCTGGAACACATTCTCCGGTCCCCTTTCTTAAAGATAGGAACCACCACCCCGGTCTGCCAATCCAGAGGTATGCAACATTGTAGAGGCGTGTCAACCAAAACAGCCCTACAACATCCAGAGCCTTCAGGAACTCATTGATCCCTACGGCTCTGCCACCAAGGAGTTGTTTAACTGCCTCAGTGACCTCGCCCCCAGAGATTGGCAAGTCATCCCCTTTGTACCCAGACTCTGCTTCCTCCACGGAAGACGTGCCAGTGGGATTAAGGAGGTCTTCGAAATATTCCTTCCACCACCAAACAATTTTCTCAGTCGAAGTAAGGAGCGCTCTACCCGCACTATACACAGTGCAGGTAGAACACCGCTTGACGGTTTGTCTTTTTCAGTGGCTTCTCCGAATTCCTCCCACACCAGAGTTTGTTGTTCCACTTGGCCTGTCAGTACCTATCAGCTGCCTTTGGTGTCCCACAGGCTAACCAAGCCCGATAGGACTCCTCCTTTAGCTTTAGCTCTTTCATTCATTAGAATAACCTTGGACTGTCCACTCTGAGCTCTTTAGGAACCCCAACAGCCCCAGCAATCCAGATGGAATGGTTCCAGCTGTTAACTGTAGGAATTCCATCTAAAAATCTGGTTTCACTAAATTCTTCCTTACCTACAGACTGTCTTCTTCACTGCTTTAAACTTGGAAATAAATGCTGTTATTGGTCTGCGTGCTGCTTTGTTCAGAGAGCTGATTGGCTGTTGACACTGTTTGATCAGAGCATGAGCCGTTACTATGGTGACCATAAAGGTCACAAAAAGGCAGAAACAGGAAGTGTTTGTGTACAGTCCTGAAACCTGTCACCTTTCTCCTCTCACGGCTTCATTGAGAAGCTGCAGCTTTACAGGAAACACTGGATCTTTGTTTCATACTGACTGTGTTTAGTACAATACTGCTGATAGCACCACCCGCTCACTCCAACACTCTACTGACCTCAGAGTCTCCAGTCTGCAGTCTGGACTATCCTTAAGATCAGTCAGCTGCTTCACATCTGGAATCTGCAGGTCATTTCTCCATAGGTTCAGCTCTCTCAGATGGGAGTGGTTGGATGTCAGTGCTGCTGCCAGATAATCACAGCTGATCTCTGACAAACCACAGCCCTCCAATCTGTATAAAGAGTGAAAGATGTAAGTTTATTAGACAAAGTGTGTGCTTGAAATCATTCAGTGTTTCACAATCTGTTCAGAATGTATACGTTTAGAAAATGGAAACTCCAAACAGCTGAAGCCAACAGATTTGAATCTCTGTTCTGTCCTTGAATCATTTCTTCCAGTTTCTCCAACAAGACAGGCTAAGTATTGGACATGTGTTGTGGCTCCATTAGGGGAGATTCTAAATGTAATGTGATGGCCCCTCTGGGTCTGTCAGATCACAGTACTGAAGAGAGCTGAAACTGAGCACACAGTTGTTCCAGTCTGGACCAAAGACTCTATACTGGAACTGAGGGACTGCTTTGACTGTCCACTGGGACTTCTTAAAGGCTCATGTTCTCACTTAGATCATCTATTTCTACTTACATTTCTTTCTGGGAAAAATGGGGATTACTTTGAAAACAGTAACTATTATACCCCAATAAGCATCCTTGGATTAGTAAATCACTCAAACAAGTTCTCAGTCAGAAGAAGCTGTCTTGTTATGAGGAAGATAAGAAAAAGAATGAGGCACAAGAACTTGTTTAAAGAGATTAAGCAGCTACAATCAGGTCTAAAAGTAAAGCAGATAATGAGCTGAATAAAGGACACTCAAGGCTGGCTTGAAAAGGAATGAAGTCCATGGTGAGGATGCAGAACAAGGACAAAAGATGAATGTGATGCTGAATAAGCAGAAGAGTTGGACTCATTTGATTCTAGCTCTGATATCATTGATTTCAATGGAGAGGTTTATCATTTTAGGAAAGGGCTGGTAGGCTCTGAGAGTCACACGGTGATGTGTTTGTGTGTAAATCTCTTAGTTGAATCAAAGGCCTGGTCCTGATGCTTTGGGAGGAAAATGATTGAAGTGTGCTGTGAGGAACTGACTGGGAAATTCACACATTTCCCAGTCCTCTTTGGAACATCAGAAAGTTCCCAGCATATGGAAACAAAGGTTAAGTGTCCTATGGGACTCAGTGATGATGGTCCTGTGGCTCCCCCACCTCCACCTCTTTTTAAAGGAACTAACTGTAATCTGAAGCTTCAAATGGAACTAAGACTTCTTCCACTAGGTGGCAGTGTCTGATGAGAAAGGATTTTTCTTCTTCTTTGAAGGTTTGAAATGTGAACATTGTTCTACTACAGTCAATGGACTAAACCAGAGAAGAAGAAAACAGACTTTACCATGAAGATCCTCAGTGTGGATCAGTATAATATCAGCTTTATGTCTGCAGTTTAGTGTCAGCAAAACTTTCACATCATATTCATCTCAGCACAACTAAAACATGGTGCCTGACCTCAGAGTTTCAAGTTCACATCCTGGACTCTCCAGAAAACAACACAGCTGCTTCACTCCTGAATCCTGCAGCTTTTCATTGTCACTCAGGTTGAGCTCTCTCAGATGGGAGGGGTTGGATGTCAGTGCTGCTGCCAGATAATCACAGCTGATCTCTGACAAACCACAGCTCTTCAATCTGTATAAAGAATGAAAGATGTAAGTTTATTAGACAAAGTGTGTGCTTGAAATGGTTTAGTGTTCCATAATGTGCTGAGAGCGAAAGAAGGTTTATAATGTAGAAGTTTAGAAAATGGAGACTCCAGACAGCTAAAGCCAACAGGAAGCAGCTTCAAACAAACACAACAAGAGAAAAAAACTCAGAATGTTTCACATTAAAGTTGTACATGTATCATAAAACATGAAAAATACTAGGGGTGGGGGAAAAAATTGATACTGCGTAGTATTGTGATATTTTGTTTGCTAATAATGTATTGGTACAGGGACAGCAGAAATCGATATTTTGTTACAAACAATTTTTTCGTGGACTGGAACATGCTCTGACTTCAGAGCATGTTGATCAGCTCCTTTTTCTGAGCAAGAATCCTGACATTCCTTCACTGTCCAAATGTGTTTAACTTTTTTTGGCAGCAATAAACATGACAGTTTACTTATTTTAATTTAAGACATGTTTTATTTTAATTAAGTTTAAAACTTTTTTATTTAATGTAAAATTATATTTTGTTTTAATTTACTTTCAAATTCTTCAGTTGCTGAATGGGCTGCATAGTTTTCATAAATTGCATAGTTCAGAATAGCTATAATTGTACCAGATGGTTGTATTCAGTTAAGTTGGACTAGACTGTAATACAAACCGTTCAGTTTGTCAACAATAAAACTGACTGAAATTAGAGAAAGACTGAGTGTGAGACTTTGATATTAGATAAAATGAATATTAATAAAGTTTACCTTTATGTACAGAATTTGAATATCGCAAAATATTAAAAAAAAATTGCAATAATATCATATCGTGCGTTAAGTATTGTGATAATATCGTATCGTGAGTTGTATGGTGATTCCCACCTCTAAAAAATACATGAAAAAGTTGTGCTTTTCATCAAAGGAACCACATTGCTTCACTTTGAAAGGTGTAGTTGGATAGAAATTGACATATTTGAAGTCCAACAACACCTTTTTCCAATCACATTATTAAAGTAGACAAACTAAAAGCTCATTTCATTTTCATTCCAACATGTCATCTTCTGACCTGGGCTAACAACACTGGTCTCTATGTGCAGCTGGCTGTGAGACCAGTGCTCAGGGACCGTCTACAAAGTGCAACAATGAAAGAACATCACACACAAATTTACTTCCAGCACTTTCACAGAAACATCTACAGTCATTATTTTCACCGAACTCTGTGGGGTCCTTTATTGGAAATTCAAATGTAATTCAAATGGTCAGACAAAAGAGGGTTATGAGGAAATATGATAAAATGTTGTCTATTAGAAGGAAGTTATTGAATCATTTTACTCATAAATCAAACCAAGTGATTGACAAACATGTTTTACAAACTCAGTATTGGACTTTGATCAACAGGAAAAGCCTGAGGTTTAAAGGCAGTCATATTTGTATATTTTCCACAATTATCAAACCAAGTGGTTATGAAGAAACTCCATCATATTATTGTTCAACATGTCCCAGGGTTCCTCTGGGATCACTGGAACTTGTACAACTGCAGCATTTTCAAATGATTAGAGTCTAAAGTCAGAACATGATTTACTCACTTCTACATCAACACATATTTAGACATGGTTGTGATCAAAGTACATTAGATTATTGTTGATTATCAGAAATCCTTGTGCCCAGCTCCACAATGATTTCCCATTTCTTTACTGGAAATGCAACATGTACAGCAGGTCCTGAGAAACATTAGCAGCATGACAGGTGAGTCTCAGCTTCTTCTTCTCATTCTTCATCATTAATCACACTTTGTTTTCATTCATTTTCTCATCACATTTATTTTTTAACACTATTACAGTTCAGCCACAGATTCCCTCAAACACATGATCATGATTCATACAGATGTGAGGAGCACACATCTGTTAGCTGTTCTTTCTTACATGGGTAAGCTTGTACACTGATCTACAGCTGACTGACACTGAGTTATTTCCTCATTCATAAAATCAATGCTCAGAGGAGAGAGTTCATCTACACAAGTGTACTTTGTTGCAAAAGCCTAAATTACAGTTAAATATTAGTTTGCTAAACATGAAGCTTTTAAAGCCAATCAGTGATTATTATATTAGGATGGGGATGGCTATAGCATTACAGATTTACCATGAGCTCAGGATAAAATCTATGATCTCCATCTTTGTAACTCAGACTCTGTGGACAGTGTTGCGGTCAAATTGGAAGTTTCCTGCACTGCAAACAGTTGCACACTGATCAAATCAATCACACTGATGGAAACGTGTGTGTCACAGGTTGATCTTGGAGATGATGATGTAAATATCTGAGTGAAGATGAGGCTGAAATGACTTTAAGACTTAAACTGAACTCAAACATTTTCAAGGTAGCTGCTCTGGTAACGCTCTGATTGTAATATGGTTACATTTCATGATGAAATGTAACCATATTACAACTGAATCATTAGATTTCAAATCAACAAATCACAAGTAAACTTCATATTCACCAACACTCAGTGTGATGCCATCAGTAAATATCTCAGCCTCCAGCTCACTTGAAAGCATCTGGCTACCTGACCAGTCACCATTACCCAGCATACCATGCAGCTGTGTCAGTTTGTAAATGTGCAATAATTCCTGTTCAAAACAATTTGTTTCACAGATTGTGGTGTGCTGTGACCTTTGACCCACTAAAGAGAATCAGCTGTGGATTATTTATTGTTGTGTCTGATACTTAGAACCATGAGGAAAAATGCTACACAGTTAATGAGGATCCCCTCTCTCTGAATTAGGAAAAGTCAGCAGGTCGTGTATGTACTGTGGGCCACGTGTTGAGTATCACTGTTTGAAATGTGAACATTGTTCTACTACAGTCAATGGACTAAACCAGAGAAGAATAAAAGAGAGTTTACCATGAAGATTCTCAGTGTGGATCAGTATATTATCAGCCTTATGTCTGCAGTTTAGTGTCAGCAAACCTTTCACATCATATTCATCTTAGCACAACTAAAACATGGTGCCTGACCTCAGAGTTTCAAGTTCACATCCTGGACTCTCCAGAAAACAACACAGCTGCTTCACTCCTGTGTCCTGCAAGTTGTTCAGGCTCAGGTTCAGCTCTCTCAGATTGGAGGGGTTGGACTTCAGTGCTGCTCCCAGATAATCACAGCTGATCTCTGACAAACCACAGCTCTTCAATCTGTATAAACAATGAAAGATGTGAGTTTATTAGAAAAAGTGTGAGCTTGAAATTATTCAGTGTTACATCATCTGTTCACAGCTGAAGAAAGTTCAGAAAGTAGAAGTTTAGAAAATAGAAACTCCAAACAGCTGAAGCCAACAGGAAGCAGCTTCAAACAAACACAGCAAGAGAAAAGACCATAATTTTTCCACATTAAAGTCGTACATTTCTAACAAGAGTATTTTAAAGACAGTGTTACTGATGATCATCTTCTGTTCAGTTAAAAAAAAATGAAGCTCTAAAGGGCTCAGCCTTTATCTCCAAGAAACAAAGTTGTTCTCGGAGACCCACCAGGTCAGCTGATCTGTAGACAGCGCAAGCATCTTTAAATGAGTCTGAGAGGTGAGCAGTCTTTGGAAGCCTTTACTGTCTGATAGTGATGTTTAAATGATGGCTCAGAGCAGGATTTTGATCATTATTTTGCTTTTCTTCTATTATTATGTTTAGCTTCTGCTTCACAGATATTCTCTGAAATGTTTCCCACTGTTGGACAAGCTTTCAGAGTTTCTTCATAAAGGAGATCTCCTGTGGAGTCCATCTGTGCACACACAGTACCACCAAACTCGTCTCATACTGAACATGCAGTCTTTGCAGAATTCATCAGTACTTTGACTGTTTCTCAGGTTAGCCATTTAGCATTTCTCCAGGCTGAGTCACAGAGCATCACATGACGTCACAAAAGCTGATTGGTCAGCTGCAGTGATAGTGACGGAGCAGCATTAATGATGATGCTGTAGAACAACAGGAACACAGGATATCAGAATGTTAGTGGGTATAGTCATTCCTGCTACACTGTTTGTCCTTCTTATTGAAGTGACCTGCTGAGAGCTCACATTTTTATCTGTAGAAATTATGTCAGTCTGACTCATCACGTTTTTGGAGGCATTTTGATGTTTGCTCTTCTGGAAACTCTCAGTAGAATTTAAGGAATATGGAAAGGAATGGCGACACGCTTCAGTCTTTATGGACCTGTTTTTGTACCTGACACAAAACAGGCAGGTACATCATTCTACATGTTTGTACATCAGCTTATGAAATCCTGTCTGCTGTTAAAGTCTTTATTTATTACTCTTCACCTGCTTCACTGTCACTGTGTGGGCGGAGCTGCCTGAGCCCCACCCACAAAGACACAGCTCTTCTCTTGAGCTAAACTTCTGCTTAATCTCCGTCTCTTTTCTTCCTCCTCCATCTCTCTTTTCTCTTCTTCAGTGTTCTGCAGCCACGGAGGCTCTCACGGCCGTTAACACACCCATACCTGACCAGTTACCATTACCTAGCATGCGGTGCAGCAGTGTCAGTTTGTAAATGTGCAATAATTCCTGCTCCAAACGGTTTCTGTTTCACAGATTGCGGTGTGCCGTAACCTTTGACCTACTAAAGAGAGTCAGCTGTGGATTATTCATTGTTGTGTCTGATACCTTGAATAATGTTACACAGTTAACCAGGGTCCCCTCTCTCTGAATTAGGAAAGGTCGCCAGGCCGCGTGTGGACCGCGGGCCACATGTTGAGTATCACTGTTTGAAATGTGAAAATCGTTCTACTACAATCAATGAACTGAACCAGAGAAGAAGAAAACAGACTTTACCATGAAGATCCTCTGTGTGGATCAGTATAATATCAGCTTTATGTCTGCAGTTTAGTGTCAGCAAACCTTTCACATCATATTCATCTCAGTACAACTAAAACATGGTGCCTGACCTCAGAGTTTGAAGTTCACATCCTGGACTCTCCAGAAAACAACACAGCCGCTTCACTCCTGAATCCTGCAGGTTGTTCAGGCTCAGGTCCAGCTCTCTCAGATGGGAGGGGTTGGACTTCAGTGCTGTTGTCAGATAATCACAGCTAATCTCTGACAAACCACAGCTCTTCAATCTGTATAAAGAATGAAAGATGTAAGTTTATTAGACAAAGTGTGTGCTTGAAATCATTTAGTTTGTCATAATCTTTTCAGAGCTGAAGAAAGTTCAGAATGTAGAAACTCCAAACAGCTGAAGCCAACAGGAAGCAGCTTCAAACAAACACAAGAGAAAAAAACTCATAATTTTTCCACATTAAAATTGTATATTTCTAACAAGAGTGTTTTAAAGACAGCGTTACTGATGATCATCTTCTGTTCACTAAAACTTTGGTTTTCCACATGTGAGTGCAAAGAGGGAGCCAGGAGGACGACAGGGAGATGGTACAAGACCATCAAGAACCCAGCGAGGAAATGAGCAGAAGGCTTTTGGAGCCTGTTGGATTGAACAATCAAACCAAGTGGCCCTAAAGAAACTCCATCATATTATTGTTCAACATATACCAGTTTCCTCTGGGATCAGTGGAACTTGTACAACTGCAGCATTTTCGAATGATTAGCGTCAGAACACGATTCACTCACTTCTACATCAACACATATCAGATTATTGTTGATCATCAGAAATCCTTGTGCCCAGCTCCACAATGATTTCCCGTTTCTTTACTGTAAATGCAACATGTACAGCACGTTCTGAGAAACATTAGCAGCATGACATCATCACCATCATGACCTGATTTCAGCTTCTTCTTCTCATTCTTCATCATTAATCACACTTTGTTTTCATTCATTTCCTCATCACATTTATTTTTTAACACTATTACAGTTCAGTCACAGATTCATTCAAACACATGATCATGATTCATACAGATGTGAGGAGCACACATCTGTTAGCTGTTCTTTCTTACATGGCTAAGCTTGTACACTGATCTACAGCTGACTGACACTGAGTTATTTCCACATTCATAAAGTCAATGCTCAGAGGAGAGAGTTCATCTCCACAAGTGCACAGTAGTCCCTCGCCATATTGTGGTCCACTTTTTGCGGCCTCGCTGTTTCGCACAATTTTTTTTGTGCAACTTTGCATGCTTTTTCCCCCCCAAATAAACACAGCACATTGTGTTCTGCATCCTGATTTGCTGTAGAGCATTGTCAATCAATCTCTTCTGTGCCGTGTCTCCTGTCCAGTATTGAATGTGTTCAGCTTGTCAAATTTACATAAATGTCCGATCGCTACAGTGTGACTCTGAAGTGCTGTACTGTATGTTTGTAAGTTTTCTCCCCAACAAACACAACAATGTCGACAAAACGTTTTGCACCATGAAAGGCACCTGCGATAACACCCAAAAGGCAGAGGAAGATGCTAACCACCACACCAAAAGTCCGACTTCTGGACATGCTAAAGGAACACAGAAGTTACCATATTTTACCATAAGGCACACCGGATTATAAGGCGCACTAAGTGAAACAAAACAGTCATATAAGTTGAACTTTACTCAACTCATTCTTCTTGCTTCCTCTACTTCTGTACCATTGATTCATTCATGTTGAATTCTGCTCTATTCTAATGTTCTGGACCTGAAAAGAGGCCTTGATCTTTGGTTTAATTCTAGAATACTCAACTTATTTTTCTATCTGTAATAATTGTGAAAAATAAAGTTGGCTACTTTGCAGATTTCACCTATGGTGGGTTATTTTTAGAACGTAACTCCTGCGATAAACGAAGGACCACTGTACTTTGTTATAAAAGCGGAAATCCCAGTTAAACATTAGTTTGCTAAACATGAAGCTTTTACAGCCAATCAGTGATCAATATATCAGGATGGGGACGGCAATGGCAGTACAGATTTACCATCAGCTCCGGATAAAATCTATGATCTCCATCTTTCTAACTCTGAGACTTTGTGGTCAGTGTTGCTGTCAGATTGGAAGTTTCCTGCACTGTAAACCTTTACTGTGTTGCACAGTGATCAGTGATCCATAATTGTTTGATTAGAATCAATCACACTGATGAAAACATGTATGTCACAGGTGGATCTTGGAGATGATGTAAATATCTGAGTGAAGATGAGGCTGAAATTACTTTAAGACTAAAACTGAAGTCAATCTTTTTCAAAGCAGCTGCAGACACTCTGATTGTAATCTGATTATATTAGAGTTAATTATTTTAAGATTGTCATTAGCACAAAGTCATGTGACCATTGCTTTTATGTGTCCTAATATGGTTGTCATTGTGCAGAAAAAGATGGATAATTAGGAGCTGTATTTTCAGCTTTGCACAGACATGTGCAAAGCATCCCCATTACACATTTAGATTTCACACTTCTATGACCTTAGGCAAGTTCCCGTTTTTATAGTTTAGCGAGACACTCACTTCTGCTGTTTCGGCATGACGCACGTTAGTTTGTGAAAGGTCACACTCTGTATGAGGGCGACTGGAGTGACTGATATCATGCCTTGTATGGTGTCAGGAAAAGACAAAGACACACACACACACACACACACACACACACACACACACACAGGCGTATACTTTGCTCACACACACATGCCTGCTTAAAACTGTCATGTGGTTAACTGAATTGTGTGTGACCTCTGTTGTCAATAAAGAGTGAGGCGGACACAGAGGAGTTTGAGTTGCTTGGACAGGCGAGTGGCAGCACTGCCCTCCGACGCTCCCCTTGCAAGTAAAACTATTGTGGTGTCTTTGTGGTTGCTTTCAGTAACAGTTTCTGTTTACCAGCAGGGGTGACTTAAACCCAACATATTACATCTCATGATGAAATGTAATCAGGTTACAGCTGAATCATTAGATTTCAAATCAAAATGTAAAGTTAGGATTCATCTAATCAAATTTCAAACTGCTCGACGAGGAGCATTGACATTAGAATAAATGATGGATTTTGTATAAACTTTATTAAGTCTGTGATGATGACAGAGTGACCCACACTGATTCAAACTCTTCTTCCTTCCTGTTTTTATGTCACGGTCAGCACTGGTGCGTCTTTATATTCCTGCTCCTCTGGATTCACACCGAGCCTCTGCTCTTTATTTACCTGTTGCCATGGTGAATCGAAGTATCGGGCTCCATAACTAAAACTGAGCATGCTCTACAGTGGGGCAAAAAAGTATTTAGTCAGCCACCGATTGTGCAAGTTCCCCCACTTAAAATGATGACAGAGGTCAGTAATTTGCACCAGAGGTACACTTCAACTGTGAGAGACAGAATGTGAAAAAAAAATCCATGAATTCACATGGTAGGATTTGTAAAGAATTTATTCGTAAATCAGGGTGGAAAATAAGTATTTGGTCACCTCAAACAAGGAAAATCCCTGGCTCTCACAGACCTGTAACGTCTTCTGTAAGAAGCTTTTCTGTCCCCCACTCGTTACCTGTATGAATGGCACCTGTTTGACCTCATCATCTGTATAAAAGACACCTGTCCACAGCCTCAACCAGTCAGACTCCAAACTCCGCCATGGCCAAGACCAAAGAGCTTTCGAAGGACACCAGGAAAAGAATTGTAGACCTGCACCAGACTGGGAAGAGTGAATCTACAATAGGCAAGCAGCTTGGTGTGAAAAAATCAACTGTGGGAGCAATCATCAGAAAATGGAAGACATACAAGACCACTGATAATCTCCCTCGATCTGGGGCTCCACGCAAGATCTCATCCCGTGGGGTCAAAATGATCATGAGAACGGTGAGCAAAGATCCCAGAACCACACGGGGGGACCTGGTGAATGACCTGCAGAGAGCTGGGACCAAAGTAACAAAGGTCACCATCAGTAACACACTACAACGGCAGGGAATCAAATCCCGCAGTGCCAGACGTGTTCCGCTGCTGAAGCCAGTGCATGTCCAGGCCCGTCTGAAGTTTGCCAGAGAGCACATGGATGATACAGCAGAGGATTGGGAGAATGTCATGTGGTCAGATGAAACCAAAGTAGAACTTTTTGGTATAAACTCAACTCGTCGTGTTTGGAGGAAGAAGAATACTGAGTTGCATCCCAAGAACACCATACCTACTGTGAAGCATGGGGGTGGAAACATCATGCTATGGGGCTGTTTTTCTGCCAAGGGGACAGGACGACTGATCCGTGTTAAGGACAGAATGAATGGGGCCAAGTATCGTGAGATTTTGAGCCAAAACCTCCTTCCATCAGTGAGAACTTTGAAGATGAAACGAGGCTGGGTCTTCCAACATGACAATGATCCAAAACACACCGCCCGGGCAACAAAGGAGTGGCTCTGTAAGAAGCATTTGAAAGTCCTGGAGTGGCCTAGCCAGTCTCCAGACCTCAACCCCATAGAAAATCTGTGGCGGGAGTTGAAAGTCCGTGTTGCTCGGCGACAGCCCCAAAACATCACTGCTCTTGAGAAGATCTGCATGGAGGAATGGGCCAAAATACCAGCTACTGTGTGTGCAAACCTGGTAAAGACCTATAGTAAACGTTTGACCTCTGTTATTGCCAACAAAGGTTATGTTACAAAGTATTGAGTTGTATTTTTGTTATTGACCAAATACTTATTTTCCACCCTGATTTACGAATAAATTCTTTACAAATCCTACCATGTGAATTCATGGATTTTTTTTTCACATTCTGTCTCTCACAGTTGAAGTGTACCTCTGGTGCAAATTACTGACCTCTGTCATCATTTTAAGTGGGGGAACTTGCACAATCGGTGGCTGACTAAATACTTTTTTGCCCCACTGTACTTCCTGGAACATACCTTATTATCTAATGTGAGCTGATTCTTTTTATTAACACCTTATTCTGCTCAAAGAGCACTGCACTCTCAGACTGCAGGCTTACTTATGCTTGCTGGAATATTAAAAATTAGAAATTTAAATGTGTTTCTAATAAACTGCTTTGAAAATAAATGCTTGTATGTTAAACTGTTGGGGTGAGCTCCCTGTAAGAGAGGAGGAAATAACTGGAACCAATTTCAAAGTGTGGATTAAAAAACAGTCCTGTCAGCTGAACATTTTCAACTGTGTGTTCATGGTGTCACTAAATGAAAACATGAAGCTGTGATTAGCTGACACTGTAAATGCCGGCAAAGCTACTTTACTTTTACACTTTCATTTTGAAAGAGTACCATAGCACTTCCTCTTTTATTGTGTGAGACTTCCTGTTCTGTTCTCAGTGAAACAACTCAAACATGTTGCTTCAGAGTGAGTGAAAAACTTTATTTTTTTAAAAAATACTGATGCAGAATTATGTATTTTATTTACCTGTCACATGCTAAAACTTTGGAAAGTTTACACAATATAGTTGAATTCAGTTTTTTTTGTATATGCATGTCATTTGTTTGTGGTGTGGAATGACTAGCTAGGAGATGCTCATGGAGGAGGTTGCTAGCAGGGTCAGCATGATTAGCACCCTTGGAAGCAGAAAGAGATTGGTTTAATGATTGCAAATGATTGTTTATGTATTTAAGAGACAGAAATGTTGTCGTTAATTCATTTTATTAAATGCTGTAACATAAATTTTTAAAAGCTGTTGATTTATGTCAATGTCACGATTTGAGTTCATCAAAATAATTTTCTATATAGTAAAATGTGAACATTTCTGCACTTTCCACTTAAATGCTATTATTGCATTTGTTTGTGCATCTTTATAGTTTTCATGGTGCCATATTGTCAGTGGTTTAAAGAGGAGAGAATAAAGTTGCATCAGTCGAAGCTCTCTGCGTTATGAGTGGTAATTCCAAGTGGGCAGCTACAGACACTTTGAACACAGTTAGTACACACAGAGGCAGACTCTGTCTACACCCTCAGAGCAAAAGCTGTCCACATGTGTCTGTCAGTCCAAATACTTCTTATTGCTGGAATCACTACAGTCAAAGCTGGAAATCATTCACAAGTAAACATCATATTCACCAACACTCAGTGTGATGTCATCAGTAAATATCTCAGCCTCCGGCTCACCTGAAAGCATCTGACTACCTACCAAGTGTCAGCACAACTTTCACATCATATTCATCTCAGCACAACTAAAACATGGAGACTGACCTCAGAGTTACAAGTCCACATCCTGGACTCTCCAGAAAACAACACAGCTGCTTCACTCCTGAATCCTGCAGGTTGTTCAGGCTCAGGTCCAGTTCTCTCAGGTGGGAGGGGTTGGACTTCAGTGCTGCTGCCAGATAATCACAGCTGATCTCTGACAAACCACAGTCCCACAATCTGTATAAAGAACGAAAGATGTAAGTTTATTAGACAAAGTGTGTGCTTGAAATCATTCAGTGTTTCAAAATCTGTACAGAGCTGAAGAAAGTTCAGAATGTAGAAGTTTAGAAAATGGAAACGCCAAACAGCTGAAGCCAACAGGAAGCAGCTTAAAAATACACAACAGCAGTGATGATGTTGGCATAGTTTCACTTGGAGGCGAAGTCTGTTTACACACACACACACACCAAGAAAAGAGGCTGCTACCAAGATAGTGAGCTAAGGCTGGGTGTAGTTTAAGATATGAAGTCCAGACTTTACCTTTGAACTGGACACAATTATGGCCAGAGATGGGCAGTAACGCGTTACTGTAATCCGATTACTTTTTAAAGTAACAAATAACGTAAGGGATTACTATTGCAAAAAAGTAGATTACTGTTACTTTTCTGTAAGCACGCTGCGTTACTTTTACAGTTTAGCAATGCAGTTTGTGTTTGTTTGTAAGTGTCTCATAACAATGATGTAAGCATGTGTGACGTCCGTGGCAACGTTAGAGTACAACCATACAGCGTTAAAAGCGTGGAAATACTTAAATTACTTCAAGTTTTATTTTGTAAAATGTGACTAAAATTAGTGTCCGCTGTACACTCTTCGTGGGAAGAAAACTTCTTTCTACTGCGAAACTTCAAATCTGATCAACCATCTAGGCAAGCCGCCACGACAATGTGAAATCAACAAAGAAACCCCCAGATCCACCCAATGGCATGACTGCTGTGGCACTGGGCAGATCTCCAATTGCTCCACTCCTGCTAAACAGGTGAAAATAGATTTAATAGCGACAGGACTAGGGATGGGTATTGTTTAGGTTTTATCCGATACCGATGCCAAACCGGTACTTTTGAAACAGTGCCGGTGCTCGAACCGGTGCTCAAACTGGTGCTTAAAGAATAGAGAACACAGACTTTGTCCAAAAACCTCTTATGTTTATATTTTTAGCAGGGGTTTTTTTTCCAGCAAAATGATAACCATGATTATCCTTTTCTGTTGATACAACATACCTATTTTGGTTGGAACCGGTGCTCAAACAATGGAAAACAAACTTTGTCCTAAAACCTCTCTCTTAGCTGTTTTTTTTGTAAAAAGATAACAATGTTAGCCTTTTCTGTAGCTATAGGGCATACAGTGGGATGCAAAAGTTTGGGCAACCTTGTTAATAGTCATTATTTTGGTTGGTTGTTTTTGTTGGTTGTTACAATAAAAAATGTCAGTTAAATATATCATATAGGAGACACACACAGTGATATTTGAGAAGTGAAATGAAGTTTATTGCATTTACAGAAAGTGTGCAATAATTGTTTAAACAAAATCAGGTAGATGCATCAATTTGGGCACTGTTGTCATTTTATTAATTCCAAAAACTTTAGAACTAATTATTGGAACTCGAATTGGCTTGGTAAGTTCAGTGACCCCTGACCCTACATACACAGATGAATACAATAATGAGAAAGAGTATTTAAGGGGTCAATTGTAAGTTTCTCTCCTCTTTTAATTTTGTCTGAAGAGTAGCAACATGGGGTTCTCAAAACAACTCTCAAATGACCTGAAGACAAAGACTGTTGACCATCATGGTTTAGGGGAAGGATACAGAAAGCTGTCTCAGAGATTTAAGCTGTCAGTTTCCACAGTTTGGAACATATTGAGAAAATGGAAGACCACAGGCTCAAGTTAAGGCTCGAAGTGGCAGACCAAGAAAAATCTCGGATAGAGAGAAGGGACGAATGGTGAGAACAGTCAGAGTCAACCCACAGACCAGCACCAAAGACCTACAACATCATCTTGCAGCAGATGGAGTCACTGTGCATCGTTCAACCATTCGGCACACTTTCCACAAGGAGATGCTTTATGCGAGAGTGATGCAGAGGAAGCCTTTTCTGTTAAAGTTGAGGGACACATGGATTCCACTCAGTATCAGCAGATTCTGGAGACCAATGTCCAGGATTCAGTGACAAAGCTGAAGCTGTGCCGGGGCTGGATCTTTCAACAAGACAAAGACCCGAAACACTGCTCAAAATCCACTAAAGCATTCATGCAGAGGAACAAGTAAAACGTTCTGGAACAGTCATCTCAGTCACCAGACCTGAATATTATTGAAAATCTGTGGTGTGAGTTACAGAGAGCTGTCCATGCTCGGAAGCCATCAAACCCGAATGAACTAGAGATGTTTTGTAAAGAGGAATGGTCCAAAATACCTTCAACCACAATCCAGAGTCTCATTGGAACCTACAGGAAGCATTTAGAGGCAGTAATTTCTGCAAAAGGCGGATCTACTAAATATTTTTTTCATTTCTTTTTTGTGGTGCCCAAATTTATGCACCTGCCTGATTTTGTTTAAACATTTATTGCACACTTTCTGAAAATCCAATAAACTTCATTTCACTTCTCAAATATCACTGTGTGTGTCTCTTATATGATATATTTAACTGACATTTTTTATTGTCTGTCAGTGCGCCCCAGGGTGGCTGTGGCTACAATGTAGCTTGCCTTCACCAGTGTGTGAATGTGTGTGTGAATGGGTGGATGACTGGATGTGTAAAGTGCTTTGGGGTTCTTAAGGACTAGTAAAGCGCTATACAAATACAGGCCATTTACCATTGTAACAACCAACGATTTATACAGGAAAATAATGACTATTAACAAGGTTGCCCAAACGTTTGCATCCCACTGTATATGGTATTGCTCTATCAAACAAGAAGCCAGCCGCATGTAACT
Organism: Neolamprologus brichardi; assembly: GCF_056152115.1. Lineage (NCBI taxonomy): Eukaryota > Metazoa > Chordata > Actinopteri > Cichliformes > Cichlidae > Neolamprologus > Neolamprologus brichardi. The sequence goes on along the minus strand of NC_142106.1, from coordinate 12,823,310 downwards.
ACAACGGTGTTTGCTAGTTCACCTTACGTGCATTAATTTAATAACGTGGTTAGCGTACTCAACGTAAATTAGCTACTCGCCCAGAGAAGAGCGGCTGCTGCTGCTATCATCATCCATCATTTCTGCTACACTGGCAGGGCTAGGGGCCAGGACTCTCAGCCCTGGCGCGGGGTGCCACCAGTGCATCGAGCCACCTGAGGGGCTCTTCAACTGGTGGGGGAGGCTGCTACATATTTGCAGGTCTCCTCACTCCAGGAACTCACTCTGCAGGTGGGGTAGAGATATAGGAGAGGTGGAGAAAGAACTCAGTCTGGGTGTCTATAGTCTTGTGTAGTCTGGGAGATGAGTGGATGATGGGGTGGGTGCAGTTTTCTCTGTGGTGGGGTCGGGTGGGGTGCCCCAGGCTCTGTGGGGCCACTTGCCCCTCCCTTCCTTCCCTCCCCATCTCCAGCTGCCTCCCTCTTCCCACTCCTTCCCACTGGAGCTCACGGGCATGTCACTGCAACCCCCGACGGCTCCTGCTCAGCAGCTGCTGAGTGACCCCTTATCTGGGGCTCTCCTCAACTCTTTCCGGGATAGTGGCACGGTTTCCTCTCCGTTGGTCTTCCTTGGTCTCTTGTGTTCTGAGGGCCTCTGGATGTCTGGAGTTTTGATCTCCTCCATACCTGCTTCATGCCCTGGAGGACGGGGCTGTGGCTCCCCACACCCTCTAGCAGATCATTACATGAAGGAACCTTTTAAAAACAAGCGCGTTCATGCTCACAGGTGTACACACGGGTGCTCACAGACACAAACTACACCCTTTTTGGCTCCTACCTCAAAGCACACTGTGCGCTGTAGATTTTACGTGCTGCACAATAATATTCAATATTTAGCATTTACTGTTATATTCACATAGATTATTGCGATTATGTTGTTTATTATATTTCTCTTTTTTTTGCTTGTTTTCTTTTTTTTTTTTTCCTCAACAGGTGATCTAGGTGATTGATATATGTATTTTTTGTTTTGTTTGTCTCTGTTTTTTGCCCTTTATCACCATTCCTCTTCCCTGCTGTTTTTCTTCCCCTACCTCTCTTTCTTTCTCCCTTTTCTTCCCCCAGTATGTAGCAAGTAAAAGCAAAATAAAATAAACAATAAAAACAAAGGTGAATCAAATGAGCCCGGGATGGTCCATTTGGTAAAGTATATCCATTGGTCATCTTTGTTGGCCTTTAGACAATAATTCTTTAGACAAGAACCAAACGGGACAGGCGGGAAAAAAACCAAACAATGTAATGCGCGTGAAATTATAAGATTAAAACTAATAAAACTATTTTTAAAAAGAGACTTTTCCATTAGATTCAATTTTATACGATGGATCATGCAGAAAAAATAGAATTGGGCTGAAAGATCTCTTGCTTTAAGTTACTAGTAACCAATTACTTTTGAAAATAAGTAATCAGTAAAGCAATGGGGAAAAAAAAATAAGAGGTGGTGCCACTCAAGGTTAGTTTCAAACCAAGTTATGACTAAGACATCTCTTTCTCTAATATTAAAATTTGTTTGATGATCTACAACATGCAATTATGATAAATATGCAAAACAAATAGAAATCAGGTGACTACAGAAGACTGTGTTTAAATGATATGCATTAGAAACAGAACAAAAGACCTGGTCTTGGAAACAACTTAGGGCTAGGAAAGCTGAAGGTTCCTGAAGGATCAGACCTATGCTTCTATTTTGGTTAAATGGATGCTGGAGGTGCTTGGTGTTGACAGGTGAATTATTCTGAACCGAGTGCACTGGGTCAGGCTGAAGAGAAATGCTGCTCAACCAAGAACAATGGTTGAGCAGTATTTCCTTAAACATAAGGAAAAACTGAATGTAACGTATAAAAAGAAATCGTTTTTTTTACAAGATTGTTCTTAGATCTGGTATGAGAAACCCTAAAGCAACACCAGACATACGATTCAGTTCACCAGCAGCTACAGAGACTGGACACACCATACAGAGCGACTGTACCAGTGAGGCTGTAACGAACACCTTCTACTGCATCTTTAACTGAGGGATGCACTGAATTTAGTTCATAAAACTAGAAAAACACGACACTTTTGACTGCTATGAAATATTAAAACAATCATCATCTTAACTACAAATGTTGAGGACTGTTTTGTTACTTTTAGAGCATCTTATACACTGTTTAGCTTGATTATTTTTAATTGTTTGTCTCTGATTTTTACAGAAACAACAAATTAAGGTATGAGCACATATTTACTTACAGAGCTTTGTTGGAAGCTTTGACCACTGGCAGCAGCCTCAGAAGAGCCTCCTCTGAAGCAGAGTATTTCTTCAGGTCAAACACATCCAGATCTTTTTCTGATGACAGTAAAATAAAGACCAGAGCTGACCACTGAGCAGGAGACAGTTTATCTGTGGAGAGACTTCCTGAACTCAGGGACTGTTGGATCTCCTTCACTAGAGAACAATCATTCAGTTCATTCAGACAGTGGAGCAAATTTATGCTTTGCTCTGCAGACAGATTCTCACTGAGCTTCTCCTTGATGTACTGGACTGTTTCCTGATTGGTCTGTGAGTCACATCCTCTCTGTGTCAGCAGACCTCGAAGGAGAGTCTGATTGGTCTGCAGTGAAAGACCCAGGAGGAAGCGGAGGAACAAATCCAGGTGTCCATTTGGACTCTGTAAAGTCTTGTTCACAGCACTCTGGTAGACCGATTTTAAATTGTTAATTTTTCTAAATAATTTAAACTTCTTAGTAGTAATTTGTTGTTCTTCCAGCAAATTGAGTCCAGAGTTGATGAAGGTCAGATGGACATGAAGAGCAGCTAGAAACTCCTGAACACTCAGATGGATGAAGCAGAACACCTTGTCCTGGTACAGTCCTCTCTCCTCTTTAAAGGTCTGTATGAACACTCCTGAGTACACTGAGGCGGCTTTGATGTCGATGCCACACTCTGTAAGGTCTGATTCATAGAAGATCAGGTTTCCTTTCTGCAGCTGATCAAAAGCCAGTTTTCCCAGAGACTCAATCATCTTCCTGCTCTCTGGACTCCAGTGTGGATCTGTCTCAGCTCCTCCATCATACTTGACCTTCTTCACTTTGGCCTGAACCACCAGGAAGTGGATGTACATCTCAGTCAGGGTCTTGGGTAGCTGTCCTCCCTCTCTCGTTTTCAGCACATCCTCCAGAACTGTAGCAGTGATCCAGCTGAAGACTGGGATGTGGCACATGATGTGGACACTTCGTGATGTCTTGATGTGGGAGATGATCCTTTTGGAATACTTCTTGTCTCTGAATCTCTTCCTGAAGTACTCCTCCTTCTGTGGGTCAGTGAACCCTCTGACCTCTGTCACCATGCCAACACATGCAGGAGGGATCTGATTGGCTGCTGCAGGTCGTGTGGTTATCCAGAGGTGAGCAGAGGGAAGCAGTTTCCCCCTGATAAGGTTTGTCAGCAGCACATCCACTGAGGTGGACTTCCTAGGGTCAGTTAGGATTGTAGTTTTATGGAAGTCCAGAGGAAGTCGACACTCATCCAGACCATCAAAAATGAACAGAACCTGGAAGTCTTCAAAACTGCAGATTCCTGCTTCTTTGGTTTCAGTAAAGAAGTGATGAACAAGTTCCACCAAGCTGAACTTTACCTCTTTCAGCACATTCAGCTCTCTGAAAGTGAATGGAAATATGAACTGGATGTCCTGGTTGGCTTTTTCTTCAGCCCAGTCCAAGGTGTATTTCTGTGTTAAGACTGTTTTTCCAATGCCAGACACTCCCTTTGTCAGCACTGTTCTGATTGGTTCATCTCTTCCAGGTGAAGCTTTAAAGATGTCTTCTTGTCTGATTGTTGTTTCTGGTCTGTCTGGTTTCCTGGATGCTGTTTCAATCTGTCTGATCTCATGTTCATCATTGACCTCTGCAGTCACTCCCTCTGTGATGTAGAGCTCTGTGTAGATCTGATTCAGAAGGGTGGGGTTTCCTGCTTTAGCGATCCCCTCAAACACACACTGGAACTTCTTCTTCAGCTCAGATTTAAGTTTACGTTGACAAACTTCAGCAAGATGTTCTCAATAAATAAACAAAGAATATTACTTCATTATTTACAAATACCATATGACAACTTTTTTTGAACAAATGTTATTCATCTCTTGAGAGAGCTTAAATATTCAGAGATATCCTCTTACTGCTCTGCAGATGGTCAGCCAACTCCTCCTGCTTCATTCTCCTCAGAAAGTCCAGTGTGATCTTCACAAATGCCTCGCTGCTGCTGTTTCTCTGACTCTCTAAGCATTCGGGGTAATCTGGACTCAGAACCTTCTGGATCTTCTTCAGCTCATTCTTCACAAAAGTGATGATGTTGTCCTCCAGCAGCTAGAACAGAATACTTTATGAATGAGCCAATCAGACTGAAATCATGGAACCAAACATCAGATCCATGTTGGACACACTGACAATCCACTGGTCTATAAAGATCAGCATGGAGATGACTGTGAACAGAATAGATGTAAAAGTAGTTTTTGTACATGTACAGACCATAAATATGGAGTCCAGGTGTGTTTGATGCTGCTGGGCAGACTGACCACTGGGAAGCTCTGAGCTCTCCTGGTCCACTCTGTGGAGGAATCATGAAGAATTAGTTCAAGCCGAGGATAAAGATCCAGTAGACTTCTGCTCAAATAACTTCATCTGAATTAAGTTTGTCAAGTGAACACTCCGGATGTTATTTCATTGAAGAGTTAATCCACCCAAGCACAGGTGTGTACTGATTTACACAACACAGGTACGGTGGCTCATGACAGGCAAATTGGTGCTCAATGAACATTTAACCACCTGATCTGCATATTTGAATAATTATCCTGAGTATGCGCATTAGTATTGGACTTTGAGCTGTGTGTTGTTCCTGCTCTTCACTCTTTCTAGCAGCTTCTGTCCTGTAAAGCTTTGTCAGCTGCAATGAATCTACAACAACAGCATGATATGTTTCTGGAGTTTGAACAATCACAGATTCGACTTTGGGACTGACCTCAAACAACTTGTTGTCATGGTGATAGTCTACATATTCATTGGCTCCCAGTCAGTGTAGTTATGTGTGTACAGAGTAAGAAGATGCTTCAGACAGATGTTCCCACACACACAGCAGTAAAACATCAGACTACGTGGACAGATGAATGCTTGAAGCTTCCAAACATTTACATGGAAAAGCTTCAAATGTCTGTTTGTGTCAACAGTTCAGTGAGCAGAAGATGAACTGATCTCCCCAAGGCACAAAGTGTTCTCCATCTATAAGATACAAATGTGAAACCTTTCCTACAGAAACTGGAACAACTATAAACATTTGTGTAACTGCTGATCAATCCTACATCACCGAGGGAATCTGAGCTCAGTCCTTCACACAGAGCAGCTTCAGCTCTGGGTGTTGGTGGATTTTCAGTTGAGGAACTTCTACAATATTTCTGCTGGATTAGGATCCAGAGTTTGAGTTCGTTTAGTGCTTATAAAACTTTTTTTTTTCTTTGACCGTCCTTTAGAAGAACAACTTGTTTGCTTTGTGTCACTGTCTGACTTTCTCATGAGACTCAGTGATTCTACAAGAGGAGCAGCAGTAGGATGACTTAGAGCCCAGTAAATAACACTAAATAAAATATGAGGTCTGTGACAGTTATTAGACGTGATCTTGGAGAAATACTTTGTTTCTGCTGCTCTTACAGCCTTCTGATTGATAACAATGATCTGGTAAGATTATTCAACCAAGGCTGGGTTTTAGGTTTTAGACTCCTGGTTGTGAGAAGACCAATGGAATCAAAGATTTCCACAGGCGGGATATTTGATAACTCCTGACATCCTGGGGCCAGTGGGGACTGCTCCTCAATAGCGGCTAAGATACACACAGGCGCCATCTTAACACAACCCTATGACAGGCAGCTTGGAGCTGAGTACAAAATAAAGCGCCTTGAAGCGACTGTTGTTGCGATTGGGCGCTATATACAGTGGGGCAAAAAAGTATTTAGTCAGCCACCAATTGTGCAAGTTCCCCCACTTAAAATGATGACAGAGGTCAGTAATTTGCACCAGAGATACACTTCAACTGTGAGAGACAGAATGTGAAAAAAAAATCCATGAATTCACATGGTAGGATTTGTAAAGAATTTATTCGTAAATCAGGGTGGAAAATAAGTATTTGGTCAATAACAAAAATACAACTCAATACTTTGTAACATAACCTTTGTTGGCAATAACAGAGGTCAAACGTTTACTATAGGTCTTTACCAGGTTTGCACACACAGTAGCTGGTATTTTGGCCCATTCCTCCATGCAGATCTTCTCAAGAGCAGTGATGTTTTGGGGCTGTCGCCGAGCAACACGGACTTTCAACTCCCGCCACAGATTTTCTATGGGGTTGAGGTCTGGAGACTGGCTAGGCCACTCCAGGACTTTCAAAGGCTTCTTACGGAGCCACTCCTTTGTTGCCCGGGCGGTGTGTTTTGGATCATTGTCATGTTGGAAGACCCAGCCTCGTTTCATCTTCAAAGTTCTCACTGATGGAAGGAGGTTTTGGCTCAAAATCTCACGATACTTGGCCCCATTCATTCTGTCCTTAACACGGATCAGTCGTCCTGTCCCCTTGGCAGAAAAACAGCCCCATAGCATGATGTTTCCACCCCCATGCTTCACAGTAGGTATGGTGTTCTTGGGATGCAACTCAGTATTCTTCTTCCTCCAAACACGACGAGTTGAGTTTATACCAAAAAGTTCTACTTTGGTTTCATCTGACCACATGACATTCTCCCAATCCTCTGCTGTATCATCCATGTGCTCTCTGGCAAACTTCAGACGGGCCTGGACATGCACTGGCTTCAGCAGTGGAACACATCTGGCACTGCGGGATTTGATTCCCTGCCGTTGTAGTGTGTTACTGATGGTGACCTTTGTTACTTTGGTCCCAGCTCTCTGCAGGTCATTCACCAGGTCCCCCCGTGTGGTTCTGGGATCTTTGCTCACCGTTCTCATGATCATTTTGACCCCACGGGATGAGATCTTGCGTGGAGCCCCAGATCGAGGGAGATTATCAGTGGTCTTGTATGTCTTCCATTTTCTGATGATTGCTCCCACAGTTGATTTTTTCACACCAAGCTGCTTGCCTATTGTAGATTCACTCTTCCCAGTCTGGTGCAGGTCTACAATTCTTTTCCTGGTGTCCTTCGAAAGCTCTTTGGTCTTGGCCATGGCGGAGTTTGGAGTCTGACTGGTTGAGGCTGTGGACAGGTGTCTTTTATACAGATGATGAGGTCAAACAGGTGCCATTCATACAGGTAACGAGTGGGGGACAGAAAAGCTTCTTACAGAAGACGTTACAGGTCTGTGAGAGCCAGGGATTTTCCTTGTTTGAGGTGACCAAATACTTATTTTCCACCCTGATTTACGAATAAATTCTTTACAAATCCTACCATGTGAATTCATGGATTTTTTTTTCACATTCTGTCTCTCACGGTTGAAGTGTACCTCTGGTGCAAATTACTGACCTCTGTCATCATTTTAAGTGGGGGAACTTGCACAATCGGTGGCTGACTAAATACTTTTTTGCCCCACTGTAAATAAAATTGAATTGAATTGATGGAGGTCTCATTAACAGCAGCCAGTATGAGCCAGGCTTTAGCTGCTTAGATGTTACCCTGGGTCTCTTTGTGACCTCTCAGACTGTTTAACAGATCAGACATAAAGACATGAGAATCAGAGACCAAGTGTTACGTGCAGGCTGTGTGCAGGCAGGAGTGGTGATATGAAGGACCCAAAATGCAGACTCACGGAAGTCAAAGGTGAACTTAAATACAGCTTTAATGCTGAAGTCCAAAAAAAGTAACAAAACTGAGACTCCAAGGTAAACTTTACACAGACAGAACACACAGCAAAATAAGGGTAGATCGCGACACGGACACAGAGAATCACAGGGCTTAAATACATAGAGGGAGCAATCAGGGAATAGGTAACAGGAGGGAAACACAGCTGGGGCAAATCAGGCCTAACGAGACAAGAGGAAGCAAAACCAGATACATTAACATCAGACATGGACCTTCAAAATAAAAGAGGAAACATAACACAGACTGAACTAAAGACACAGACTCACATGCAGGCACTGCAACAAAGGGAACAAAGACATGGGACCAGGGCAGACAGACACTGACTGGACATGGGGATATAGCAACTAAGGATTACACAGAGACATAAACCATAATACATAACTCTAACGAAGAAACCAAAGAATAGAAATTATAAATAATACAATAAACTCAAAACCCTGGGTCAACGACCCAGGCATCCTAACACCAACCAGCTCTGTTCTTTAATTACAAACATGAACCCACTCAGTACAGACTTTCCCCAGAGATATGAGCATCACTGTCCTGAAACAGCAAATGACCAAGTCTAAGATTTTTATCTTTGTTTTTTCATTGTTTTCTTTTTAATGAATGTCTTGATGCATGCTCAATCATCCAGGTAAGTAAATCTCCAAAAGTTGATTCTGTTCATCTAGACGTAGCGTTTTAAGTGGGAGAAACATTTCAAGATGTCATTATGGAGGCAGATTAAACCATGGTCTCGTACGACGTTACATCTCTCTTCACTTGCATCCCAGTCACGGAAGTGTTGGAAGTACTTCGTAAAAGATTACAGGATGACCCCAACCTCAGCAACAGGACCACTCTCAGTATCGACCAAGTGTGTTTGCTTGTGGAACTGTGTCTTCATTCCACCTACTTCACATACAAGGCTCAGTTCTACAGGCAGAAACATGGGTGTGCCATGGGTTGCCCAGTTTCACCCGTCATGTCCAATTTGTACATGGAAGAAGTGGAAAAGAGGGCTTTGTTATCCTACCCTGGAACACCACCAAGTCATTGGTTCAGATATGTGGATGAAACCTGGGTGAAAATCAAATCTCAGGACGTACCAGAATTCATGGATCACATTAACTCGGTGGACCGACACATCAAATTCACCAGGGAGGATATGAAAAGTGGCAGGTTAGCCTTCTTAGACTGTGAGATTTCCATCTGTAATGGGGGACATCTAAAAGCTGACGTGTACCGTAAACCTACACATACGGATCAGTATCTAAGGTTTGACTCTCATCATCCACTGGAGCACAAACTGGGTGTCATCAGGACGCTACAACACAGAGCGAACACCACCCCCAAAGACACAGCGGCCAGGGAAGCAGAAGAACAGCACATCAAGAAGGCCCTGAGTAAATGTGGTTATCCCAGCTGGACTTTTGTCAAAGCAGGAAAGGCACCTAAAGAAAGCTCCAGCTGATCCAGCAGAGAAGGACAACCGCTGCCCAAGCAAAAACCTGTAGTGATCCCGTATCTGTCAGAAGTATCGGAGCAGTTGAGATGCATTTTTTCTAAACGCCGCGTCTCTGTGGCTTTTAAACCCCAAAACATGCTGCGCCAAAAATTGTTCCACCCCAAGGATTGTGTCCCCCGACACAAACAGAGTAACATAGTGTACGCTGTTAAGTGCCAGGAGGATTCCCAGGGTTTATGCATCGGGGAAACCAAACAACCTCTGGTGAAGCAGATGGCACAACATAGAAGAGCTACCTCGTCAGGCCAGGACTCTGCTGTCTATTTACACCTACAGGCCAGTGGACACTCTTTCAATGATGAGGATGTACACATCCTGGACAGGGAGGAACGCTGGTTTAAACGCGGGGTCAAGGAGACCATTTACGTGAAAAGGGAAAGATAATCTCTGAATCGAGGAGGGGGTCTAAGGGTACGTCTTTCGCCATCTTACAATGCTGTGATTGCAGCCATTCCCCAACCATTGATCAGTGGGCTTCGATCACTGGTTGTTGATCAATGGTCATGAGAATTTGCATATTAATGATCAAGGAACTGACCTCCCAGCCTATTGTTCCTTCAGTGGGCTGGTTTCAGTCATTATGCAAATGTACTGTTTATAAGATTGGGGAAACTTGTAGTCAGCTGAGACTGAAGAAGTCACTTGGATGAGTGACGAAACGTTTCTCCCACTGAAAACGCTACTTCCAGATGAACAGAATCCACTTTTGGTGCTTTTTAATGGATCTTAGTAAAAATCAGAGGATTTTCAGATCAAATTCATCCAGGAAAACACAAATATGTAACGGAACTCATCACAGTTTTCTGACCTCATTGGTCCAGGTTCATCACTGAAGTTTGGATTGTGACCTTTGGACCGGTCACTGATCACAGACAGACGGCTGGATCCTCCAGACGGGGACCTCTGACCTCTGCAGACAAACACGTTTTATTTAATGATAAATTCTTCAATAAAGTCATTGAAGCAGCTCTGATCACACAGACTGCAGATAATGCAGCTGCTTCCTGTCAGTAACAGTCCTCTTAGATGAGAGTACAGCTTTTTACAGGAAAACTGGACAAAACTAACTTTTGTTAGAAATTCATTTTCATTTCCTCTCAGCACACAAACCAACCCAGTCATAAAATCAACCAGAATCAACAGTATATATATATATAATATAATAATGTATAATGTTAGTGCAGAACTATTTCTGTTAACTCAGTGAGTTCAGCTCTCTGACCTCGATGGTCCAGTTTCATCACTGAAGTTTGGATTGTGACCTTTGGACCGGTCACTGGTCACAGACGGACGGCTGGATCCTGCAGACTCTGGACTGTCCTCCTCTTCCTCCAACATCATCTTCTTGTGGACTTCAGTCAGTCTGAGAGGTAAACCAAAAACACTCATTAACAGAAGTAACTGAGTTACAGTCGCTGACCTCTGACTGTAATGTAACCTAGAAACCAGGTCAATATGTCTGTAGGTTCTCAGTCATCCAGGTCATGATAATCTAAAGAGCTTGGAAATAAAAGAGACTCCTTTAAATTTCTTGAAGACGTTTCATCTGAGAAGCTTCTTCAGTTCTAAAACCAAACACTGCACAGTCCCAGATATTTAAACCCTTGAGGAAAAGAAAGAAAGAGGGTCGCTGACCCACTATTGATCATATGATTTATTACAAGATCAATAGTGGGTTTTACTGATTCTCAGTAGCTCTGCTTTGACAGTCACCACCATCATTAAGCAGAATATCAAACAACTGCATGTTGTGGGTCAAATGTTTGTGCATGTTGGATGTGTTTCCTCTTTGTTGTTATCAGTGTTGGGTCATTACTCAAAAAAGTAATTATGACACAGAACACTTTTATTAAAGGTAATGAGTACGTTACTTAATTATATCCACAAGAAAATACTTATACCCCGCATAACATTACTTTCATTTTACTGTGTAAAATGAGCTGAAGCACTGTCTCATTATGACCATTTAACAATATAAAGCTACAGCCCCACACACCAACACAGATCCTGATGAGGACACACGTGATTTTTCTGAGTATTTAGGTATGAACACAAATCAAAGATGAAACCAGCAAAAAGACACGTCAAAGTGATTCTACTGTAGAAACATGAACAGGTAGAAACCTGCAGGCTGACTGCTTATAAGTTTGTTACCTGTTCAGGTTTAGCAGCAGCTCACTTTGTCACAGTGCTGGTCTGGGGTCAGCATTTACTCAGCTTTAATGTCACTCTGGGTTCTTGGTTAGCTTAGCATTAGCATGCTGTCTGGCTAGCGTAAACGGAAACTAGGGTTGCCAACCGTCCCTTAAAAAACGGAATCGTCCCGTATTTAGAAACAAAAGTACACGTCCCGTATTGAGCTAATAAGGGACGCACTTTGTCCCGTAATACAGTGAGAATCAAAAGTAGTCTCTAAGTTTTAATGTAATTAACGCTTTGTTTGAAACCATAATTCCCAGCCCCGCTCCTGCTTTGTGACCAATGAGCTGACAGCACACTTATGACAATTCGAGTATGACAATTCAGATTACCGCTCATCTCATTGGTTGAGGAAAGGTCGCTTGCGGAGAAAATACCGGAAGACAACAGATGACCACAACAAAAGGCATGGCCAACGGGGAAACAAACGCCGACACTGCGGTGCAAGTCTCAGATGACAGTACACCTGAAGCTGGGCAAACACTGTGCGATTGGCTCGCAGGGGTTATAAGTTCGTAGGTCACGATGCAGGGTCTCACACTATACCGCCCGGTGCTCTGATGCGACCTGAGTGCTCACACCGTGCCTCCATAAAATGAAGGTTATAACAGAAAATCTGTCGCTCACTCTCCCTCTCTGTCTTTCACTCACACAGACACACACCATCATCAACTTTGCTAAATTGCTAATGAAAAACATGATCAGGCAGCTGTGATTGAGCAGCAATGTAAATCCAACTATTTTCACGGTTGTTGTGGTCATGATAATTTGGTGATGCCACATCGAAAAGGCTCGGATGAGCTTTCCAAAGTTCTACAAGTTGTGCCTCCATCGCTTGTGTCCAGATCACACGCTGCACAGCCGTGCTGCTCCGTCTTTTTCACCGACGTTTACTTGTTTGCGCGTGAGCAGTGTGAGCAGCTGCGGTGACACCCTCACGAGCGATTGATGATCGGGAGCTGGTCATGAGGTGTTAATCACTTCTCGTTACCCCGCGTATACTACACGATGCACGATGAAGGCCAAAATCGGGCCGATCACCAAATTGGTCGCACGACTCAAAAATCGGCTCAAAATGGGCCAAAAATCGCACAGTGTAAGCCCAGCATTAGACCAGCAATGTTTGTTCCTCTCAGAGAAAGAAAAAGGGCTGCAAAAGTACAGGGATGAATGGGAAAAGGAAAACACCTATACATGAAGCACGTGAAGAACATGAGGGGCGTGAAAGCTCGGGGAACCCTTAACCAATTTGTTGTCCACCAGGCCATGGCAGAAGCAGATATGGTATGTAAACATTGTTTTGTTTTGTTTTTTAAACCCTCTGGTTAAGGTTAAAATGGGCATGTGCAGTGAATATCAGCGCTATGTGGCCAGAAGTGTGATAATATAATTTATTTTGTGTAATAAACAACTGCAATGATAGATGATTACAACAAATAGATGAGTAATACATAAAAGTAATACATAGATGAATAATGATGATGAGTTATGATGCGTAATCATGGGAACAAGTGGGTTTACAAACGGGAGCAAAAGCTGAAATAATGCCTCTACTGAAGCCAATTGCACTAAATGCACTAAATGTGCACTGTTACAAGAATATTTTTCTTTTTTATTGTTTTCTATTAATTTATATAATTTTAAGTTAAGCAGGACAGAGTTCTTTTAAAGAAAGATTTACTTATATTCTCAAAAGTTAAGCATGACAGGCTTCTGTTTAAGAAAGAGACCTGTTTTATTGTGTTAATGTTGTCATTTTGAGCTAAAAATAAATGCCTAAATGATTTTTTTTGTTTCCCATGTGTTGATATCACAAAGAATACGCATCTACTTAAATCAAATTCAAGTCAAATGGTTAAAAAAATAATTTCACACACAAAAAAAGAGCTAAAAAATTCACCACACTGGGAAGGGTGAAGACAACTGGGTCGCCCGGCCCTGGCCACGAGGTGTCCCTTATTTATTTCTCAGGGAGTTGGGAACCCTAACGGAAACGTCGAAGCACTTTTGCAAATATGTGATGTCTTGATAAACCGAGCAGATATTTAAAGTTTACACAGCTACATTCACGCTTGAAAATATGTTAAAAGTTTATTTTATGACCCAAAGAGTAATATTAAAACTTAAAGCCACGCTATGAATTCTGGGATATGGTGGGCCACGAAGGACACACCCGACCTATCCATCAAATTCGGGGAAAGGAGGACGTATTTGTCGGCTGCATTCAGAGGAGTATACGAATTTGGACAGCCTTCGTCACGTTGCTGTGACATAATCGGCCTACAAATGCGGCCTCAGGAGGATGCAGCCCATGAATTTGGACAACCCCGTTGTCGCTACCCGATCCGTACCAGAAACCCGATCAGTACCACGCATGCATAAATCCTATGTCACTTCCTCTTTTTGCCAACATTGCGACAGTTAATGGGGGTGTCTGTATTCGGGTCCTCAGGAGGATGCAGCCCATGAATTTGGACATGACAAATATATTTGATAATATACACAGTTAGCGCCCAGTTAGCTCCTAGCATTTCTCGACAGCTCTGCCTCTTTTTGGACTGCCCGGGACATTTAAACAATGGATACCTCCATATACAAACAAATTCATGCTTTTCTCCTCAACATAGAGCTTCCCCCGATTGAGTAACAGCGCTGTAAAATAACAAGGATTTTTTTTTATTAATCTTCTTAAACACTTTATTTTACATGTCAACAAAAAGTTATATATCAGTATAAGTGGTTAAGAACAAAGCAGTCATCGAATAAAGAACATTAAAAGAACAGTATAGGTCAGGAATACCATAAAGCAGCATACAAGTACATAGGGCTGCCACGATTAGTCGACTATCAAAATCATTGACGACTGATTTAATAGTCGACGCGTCGTTTGAAGCTTTGTAAGATCACAAAAGCCATTGGAATAAGTAGTAGGATTTAAGAGTGTAATAACGGACTGAAACAGAAGATGGCATGTACAAGGATTGTTATTATTATTATTATTATTATTGTTTGGCTTTTTTAAAATATTTTATTTGTTCCTGAGTAAATCGGTTTGGCTGAGATTAAAGTTATAGTTTTTACACAGCTGAATAAATGTCAAGCACACAACTGATTATCAGAAGTGTGAGGTTTATTACTTTATTAAACTTCACCGAAACAATCTGTAAATTTCATTAAAATTTAACAAACTATCATCTTGTCTTTATTTTTAGTTAGCACATACCTTAAACACTTAAAGCTGAAAGCTAATGATAGTTATATAAGAGCAGATGCTGCTGGTGCAATAAGCTGTATGTTTTACGTCCAATGGATGATGATCTGATTAGTCGACTAATTGCAAAAATAATCGGTGACTAGTCAACTATCAAAATAATCGTTTGTGGCAGCCCTACAAGTACAGTAAGGTGACCTATCATATAAAAGTAATAACAAAAGAAGGCAAATACAATCTAGCTACAGCAATTGAAAAGCTGCATCAAAACTTCAAGTAAGGTGTGAGATTTATTTAAGTTACTCTTGTCTAATGAAGCCTTCCACAGCAGGACTTAATTTTTAAAGCCAACAAAGATCGGAGTAATTTTCAAGAAGCGACATTTATGAATGAAAACTTTTGCAACTATAATAAGTTGTTAATCCCAAATTCTGTTTTTTTCTGCTTATAGGCCAAATCTAATTCTTTGAAAGGTTAGAGATATTTTTAGAGGTTAACCAGTACTGAAAATCATCTGGAACTCTCACATGAATAAAAAAAAAGATGCTGTAGTTTCAATATCAGTATTGCAGAAAGTGCATGTGTTCGTATCTATATTGAATTTCTTGTGAAGATTGGATGTCATTGGATGGATATATATCATTTAAAAATTTAAAGTGATTTTCTTTTGCTTTGTGGAATTGGAAAAGAATATATTTAGTCAAAATGTCGAATTATAATCTCTAAACATATATTTTCCTTTTAGTTGAGAAGAAAAAAGTTGTTCGGTGAGAATTGTCCTTAAAAATGTATTATTGCATGCCTTTCCTTTAAATTGGCGATCATCGATTACGGTTCACAAATATAGAGGAGGTACAACAGGTAAAGGCAAGAAAAACACTGCAGCTGAGCTGTGACGTCATCACGTACGCCGCGTCCTCTGTGGACTCAGAGTGAACTCACAAAGTACAAACTATGGCTGTGTCCCAATTAAGAGACCGCACGCTTGAAGTACGCGCACTACGTACGGTGCGTACTATAAGTACGAGAAGTGCGGAAGTGAGAGGCTTGTGAAATGGGACGGTCTAGCCTTCGTCGCGCTGTTCAGGTTGCCTAGCAACCATGATACTAACTGCGAGGAACGTTACATACAGCTTTGTTTGACAGAAATGAAGGAGAAAAATGTTTTGTTGGTCATTCATTTTTGTCATGACATCGCTGTGATTAGTTGAGTATCTGAGGCTGAAACCACAGGACTGTAAAACATGATTGTTGGGCTTCATTTCTGTACTGAACAGTTATTTCATGAGTAGTTAGTAAACAACAATTAGCTAATGTTGGTCACGAGACTAAAATCATGTCACTGTGGTAGTGTAAATATAATATTGTCATATATATATATATATATATATATATATATATATATATATATATATATATATATGTATATATGGGACCACAAAGCGTGCACTGCAGCACGCTTGATATTTGGGGAAATCGACGGCGCATTTGGAGTACGCATTTGAAGTACACTTCAAATTGGGACAGTCGATTTCCCCAAATATCAAGCGTGGTCCGGTGCATGCTTCGTGGTCCCATATATCCCACAATTCATAGCGCAGCGGTGGGTGTGGATAATTTTGCCGCTAAATACGGCAGAAGGGAGTGGCCGAAAAGTGAACTGTCAAAAGTAAGTACTGAATATGACGTCACTTATTCATGTGCGAATGTTTAATAATGAAGAACAATAAAACATTGCTGTTGGCCAAAGTTATGTGACACTAGTGATGTTTGTACTTTCAGCATTAACTTGGTTTTAAAGCCTCTACTTCTAAATATACATATAGTCGACCTTAATCTTACAGAGAATCTGATGATTTTATGGATAATTAAAGTCAGTCATATATCCACAAACACAACAAGCTGAAAGTCACATATATATATATATATATATATATATATATATCATAATAATCTGACAATACTATACTATTGGCCATATTATATTTACATTACAACAGTGAGATGACTTTAGTCTCATGAACAACATTAACTAATTATTATTTACTAGCTAATCTTAAATGACTGTTCAGTACAGAAATGAAGCCCAACAATCATGTTTTACAGTCCTGTGGTTTCAGCCTCAGATACTCAACTAATCAAAGTGATGTCAGAACAAAAATGAATGACCAACAAAACAATGGACTATGTGCACGTTAGCATATGCTACTTCCGGTGCGGAAACTCCTGTGGGGACGTTTGTTTCCGGTATCCTATTCGCGCCCTGTTTACGGTCCAAAACAAGTTAAGCAAATAAATAAATAAAGCGGCGATTCACATTTCTATAGATGTCTCGGGCATTTACCCCAATATATCTGTAAATGATGTTCATCGACTTGTCGATATTTTCCCCCCACGCCTCAGGGGAAAAGAGAAAATGGATTCAAACGTTATATTTCTCAGCTGTCCGTCGTTTATCGCGGGTGTTATGTTCTAAAAATAACCAGCAATATGTGAAATCAAGTAGCCAATTTTATTTTTTGACGGTGCAAAACGTTTCGTGTACATCGTGGACATACAGCACTGCACTTCAGAGTCACACTGCTAGCGATAGATGCAGCGATTCTGTACTGTACAGGAGAGACGGAGGAGATCGTCTGCAGCGATCAGGACGCAGGACGTAAATAAGCATGCAAACTTGCACTAAAAATCTGCGAAACAGCGAGGTGAAAGGTGAACCGCGTTATAGCGAGGGACCGCTGTAATTTTGAAGGTAAGTCACAACATACCCTTCGTAAATACTAATGTATAGAAACCGTTACCAGCAATCATTAATTTTTTGTGTGGCTTTTTTTCACGGTTTGTTAACATGCTGTGTAGGTGTGTACTTGACTAGCTGATATCGACATAACGGGGAAAACACCTGGTTTGACTATTGTTCACCTGTAGTTTGAATGCTGAACATTTGCCTGTTTAAATCATAAGACCAGTCACTATACAGAGATGTGCTTCTGAATGTGGACGATGTGTCTTCTGCTGCAGTTCTGCTTGTGTTTAGTGATGTAAACAACCGATCGATCTAAACTCTTTAAACGTCAAAATTGATCATTAGATTTTTATGACACAACAGTGGTGAGTGTTCCCACCTTCTGCTCTTTGTAACTTAACGCGATCGTTCCGTTTTCGAGTTTTGGACATCAATTTTGGAGTACATCTTCGCAGTAGCGATTGACCGCAAAGTAAAGCTACCGGAAATGTACAACCCCACATCCGGTCTCAAACCAGGAAGTTAGCATTTTCTCGTGCACAGGGTCCATTTTCTCCTTCATTTCTGTCAAACAAAGCTGTATGTAACGTGTCTCGCGGTTAGTATCATGGTTGCTAGGCAACCTGAACAGCGCGACGAAGCATATACCGTCCCATTTCACACGCCTCTCACTTCCGCACTTCTCGTACTTATAGTATGCAACCGTGCAGACCCTGAAATGGGACACAGCCAGCGTGTGTACACAAAGACGAACGTAGCTTAGAATGGCGGACACACTCGTCCCCCTTGGTCCAGCTGTGAGTCCGTTACCGTGAACTATGGAGCAGCAGATTTCTGCTGTTTGTGCTGGAACGAAGCTGCACACAGCTGATGTTAGCCAGGAAAACATCACACACTGACTTTAATGGAGAGACCGGAAATAAAAACACACACAGTTTGTTGTGTGAAGAAATCAAACATCAGCTGAATAAACAGTAAAGTTCATAAAGACAAACTGTTATAGGAATAAACAAAGCAAACTTACAGTTTCTTTACACCCACCAACAACAAACGCTCAACTCCACACCTGGACACTAAACATTTGTAATGCGTCCAGCAACACTGACGCACCGACGCTTGTATCAAGCTCACAGAGTGAAACCTGTGTCGGTGCGTGCGTCGCTTTAAGAAAAGGTCACGTGATCCATACAGCTGCTGTATCGCTCATTGCCAACGCGCCAAACTGTGTTTAAAAGGTACCGCATCCGCATCTGCCAACGGAATGAGTCGCCACCAAAAAACCCACAAAATTACTCTCGCAAAGATTTAAAAAAAAATACACATCTCTCCATAACAAAATGGAGCCCGAAAGAAAACAAAATGTTTCTGCTGTGTGGGATCATTTTGATCTTTTAACTGGAAATAAGGTAATAGCTTGTCTGTCTTTGTTTCAGTGTAATCTATCAGAACACCTCCTCAGTGTTTAGGCATTACAGAGCCAAACATGAAAATGGGGAGACAAACACACCGAGAATGAACACAGGTCGGCCTATATTGACACTGAACAGCTTCATCATCATTTTTTTTTATTAGTATGTGTTTTATTATTTTGAAATCAAGCATCTAGGAAGATTGTTCTGGGCCAGGCAGTCCTGAATTTTATTATAAAGGACTGCCAACCCCTTAGTATTGTGGAGAGTGTCGGAGAGAAACATTCCAAGATCAGAGGATCCTTTAACGTACTGGGAGAATAGGAAGACATCTTATCTTCCACCTGGCTTTACAGCTTTTGTGTACCCCAGCTTTATCTGTGCCTGTGAGTTTTCCAAAGCTGGGGAAATGGTGTCAAAAAAAGGCAATAGACTGAATGCAAAAACAATGGATAAACTTATTTTTCTGGATATAAATGTATAATAAACTCTGAGTCAAATACATTTAAATAGGTAATATTACATTCACAATACTTTCATTTTATGATGATTCCATGGAAAATACAATACCTTACAGTGTACAAGTATGACTAGGTATTTGAATCAGTGGCTATGTCCCATTTCAGGGTCTGCACGCTTGAAGTACGCGCACTACTCGTACTACGTACGGTGCGTACTATAAGTACGAGAAGTGCGGAAGTGAGAGGCGTGTGAAATGGGACGGTATATGCTTCGTCGCGCTGTTCAGGTTGCCTAGCAACCATGATACTAACCGCGAGACACGTTACATACAGCTTTGTGTGACAGAAATGAAGGAGAAAAATGTTTTGTTGGTCATTCATTTTTGTCATGACATTACTTTGATTATTTGAGTATCTGAGGCTGAGACCACAGGACTGTAAAACATGATTCAAGGGCTTCATTTCTGTACTGAACAGTCATTTAAGATTAGCTAGTAAATTTTAATTTTTTAATGTTTTAATGATGGAATCCAGCTTATATCATCTTCGATGAAGATTTTTCTCCGTTTTTGTTTTATAAACATCGTCTATTGGAAAACAAATAAATAAAAAAGGAACTTTCGTGGTTTAGAAAATAAAAAATAATTAATTTCCTGTACGTGGACATGAAGCATATAGTATAGCAGTGCATATATGAGAGAGGAAAATACTGTTCAGGGAAGGGAAAAAAATAGCATGAAATGAAGTTACAAAACCCTCATAAGATTCATGTTTAGGTCCTGGTGCGAATCCACCTAATATCGTTTTAATTACTTTTAAAAGAATCCCGAAAACTATCGTGAGAAACTGAATGAAAAATTTAATTAAAATAAAAACTCATCTTAAGAAAATCGAATAATTTTGTTTACGGGGTTCTGCGACAGCTTTTAATCATGACAATAATTGTTAAGTTAGACCTAAACGAAAACCCAACAATTTACTGTCACTCCTCTAGGGCGTGGTCGGTGTCTGCGTCCTGGTGTTCTTCCTTGTATAATCAGCAATAACTTAATATTAACAGTCGTGTCTGTGATTTCAAAGGGGTCGGGAGCGTTACTTGTGAGGGACTCAGTTTAAAGCCAATAACTTCAGAATACATAATTCTAATTCTAACTTGATGATGGACTTGCGTGTAATATTTAACTTGTTCCTTGTCTTACAAGACACTCAAAGAATTTTTAGCTACACGTTTCACTTTACCCTTACATTTATACCGCAGCAGGGGCGATTTTAGCCCATTTTTTGGGGTGCTTCAGCACCCCAAAATGAATCAAAGCACCCCCAAAGATTTCTTACTTTTTTTGACAATATTTGCTGTTTGTGTGACACACTACTAAAAATATAAAAAGCATACAGTACTGTACTGGTTTGAGACATAACATTTAAACAACAAAAGTATAGATAACCCCCCCTCCCAAAATGGTTTGTTCCAGCTTGCCTCTCCCCTACGCTGACTCTAGCGCTCTTATTGCCAGAGCGATGGTGGCTGAGACGCAGCAGAGCGGAGGTGTAAGTGCCTGGCTTAAAACAGGACGTATTAGCTGCATTTAACCTTCAGTTACTCTTTATATAGTTAGGTAGGAGTAAGACCATGTTTCTTTTTAGCTGAAAAACATTACACCCGGTAATGCCCAGTGTTGAAAGCGTGTTTTCCGACAATGTTTGCTACCCTACAATCCGTCCTGCTCTGTAGTAAATTCAGCGACATTTCACCGCCTATTTATACAGCCTATTTAAAATCTAAAACTTTAAATTGTCCGCCGCCTGCTGTTGTTACCACTGTCCTGTTTGAAAGGGATACTAATTAGCTAACTGACTGAATGCCCATTAACCTTATAACTCCTGTTGTGTGTGTGTGTTTGTGTACAGAGAGACAGCCAGGTTCATAATGGATATAAGGTAAAGTTTTTTTTCAAAAAAAGGAGCCACATTCAGGTAAAAGTGTAAAATCAAATGATCCATCAATAAAGGATAATGTTGGATCTGTGTTTTAGTATTTATATCTTTTATTAGATGTTTGTGTGGTTTGGTTTTTTTCCTTTTGGTTGAAAGTAGACTGAGAGAGGACTTTTTATTAGTGATCGTAATAATATTTTTTTCATATTAATGTAATTTTTCATCTAATTGAATACAATCTATTTGTGTATGATTGTCAGTCCAAAAAGGGAGAGAGGAAAGAGGGAACGTGAGGAGAAAGTACAAGGTCAGGAAGAACCAGGTAAGAAAACAGACAGGGAACAGTGACAGACACAACAGAAACTCACACAATCAGGAAGTTGTGTCCTCCCCATATTAAAGCTGCTATACAGAATCTGCAAAACAAACTGGGTTGAAACATTTTTGACCCTCTTTAACAACATTCCAACATAACATTATCATTGATTGGGGAGATTAAAATTAATGATATATTTTTATGTGGTTCAGCCACAACTCTACTAAAACCTCAGCGAGTAATAGGTAGGCCAACATTTGGACCGTCCAGTTGTCTGTATGACTGCCACAGTACGTACATCACATTTGCACACTATCAGAAAGAGCCAAACAGCCCTGGTGGAGTGAGGAGCTGTAAAGAGAAGCAGATGCTCTGTTTATATTCTAAAAATGTTTTAAGCTTGTTTCAAAGATTCTGTACTGCAGCTTTAAATGTTTTCCAAAAGCACACATACACTTATCAGTGTTTCTCAAACTTTTTACAGTGTGTACCACCTGATAAAATGTCAAGCTCTCCTAAGTACCACTATGAAAGCATGAAACTCATAAATCTTACAACACAAAATTATTATTATTAAATTAGTAAAATTAGTATCTGCAATAAAGATTTTTTCATACATTGTATACATTCTACCACAGGCAAAGTTGCCTCCATATATTATATTATAGTTTTTATTAATATTTTGTAATAATTTATTTGTAATAATTGATTCTGTTTTGGGAGTTTATTTTTATGTATCTGTATTATATTATACATACACATTAAAAGTGAATCTCTGTCCAAAAAATGCATTCAGTTTACTTTTTACTCACTGTGAGCATCATTCATTATTCTCCCCCAGTAATTAAGGTTAGGATATGTATTTTTTCTATTCCAATCCATTCTTCTTTGGCAGCATTTAAATAACCTTGATCAGATTTGATGGTTTTGTTACAGACTTTTCAAAAAAGTTGTTTTGCTTTTCTTTTACAAATGTGGGGATTAAATTGTGTTAAAATGTACAAAACAGTGATGTCATGTTTTGTGACGAGGACCCAGGCACAAAGAGACTTGATGAATTTAAGAATCTTATGATTTAATAAAGAAATTTGCAGACTTGCACAGAGATGGTAAAATTATGATGACTGATAACGGAGACAAAGACAACAGACAATGAGGACAGGGAGGAACGGGTTTAAATGCATCAAAGTGACAGTCAGAGAGAACTCGGGACAACATTTAAGGATGCAGGGACTGACAGAGACAGGTTTATCTTGCCTGGCCGGGCAGCTCTCTGGGTGCTGAGCACCCCCAAAGCTCTGATCCTAGAATCGCCCCTGTACCGCAGTTTATTCTGCACTTAAATACTTTATCTACCTTGCATCCCTGGTCAAATTAGAATCACCAGTTAACATGTCTTTGCACTGTGGGAGGAAGCTCACTCTTCTTATACTCTAAAGTGGTTCAAACGCCACACAGAAAGGGCCCCAGCCTAAATTTAACTCAGGAACTTTCTTGCTGTGAAGTGACAGTACTAAACACTGCAGCATCGTCAGGATCTCAGATCATAGCAAAGAACCCTCTGACCTCTGTCTGTTTTCTGTTACTTCTGTGTACAAAATGCTGTTTTTCTGCAGTTTCAAAATTCCCCCATGACGTTTCAAAGATGACCAAGTGTCTGTCTCTGTGGGAACCTGTTCTCATGACAGTTTCAAAGACCAACTAGAACTCTGTCATTACTGTCACTTAAAGAAACACAATACACGCAGACATGACACGTACCGTTTCAAGATTCCCCAAAACAACAATTGACACTTATTTGACCCACTCAGACCGTTTTAATAAAAAGAAATTGTTAAAACATCATCAAATGTTATATTTAAAGAAAGAAAAAAAAAGAAAAAAACTGTCACATTTAAAACAGCTGTTCCATCCCGGCTCCACCAACTCCTTCATGCCCTAAATGTGGCGTTTTTATCATTTAAACCAGGAACATTTAATTTCACGTACGTGGTCGTGGACTGATAAGAGGTAATAATCAAAACAAACAAAAAACAACAACAAACAACAATACGAGGGGTGGTGTGGAGAAACGCGGAATACAAGTGAAAATCAGCCTATATCTTAATTTGATGTAACATTTGACGTAACTGAGCTACCCCACAATGTCATAGAGGGCTTTCCATTCATGTCGTGCGTGTTTAGGTGGCCTCTTACAAAGAGGGAGGAATATACAAAAAAGTCCAATGGTAAATTTTACGCTTCTCATGTTCCCAAACAGTCCAGTATTATTTTAATGATATTTAAATCATGACTGAAAACTAGTATGGAAATTGTTAAAGTGTGTTATCCATTTGAAACCAAATTAAAATGAAAACCAGCGCAAAACATCGAACTAAAATAATATAATAATAACGCTGTGAAAAAAAACACAATTGTTTAAGGTTACGCTGAACGAAAATTTCAAAGGCTGTTCAGCAGTTAAAGAGTTTTCATCTTACCGTCAGAGGCTGAAGCCAAACTTAGGCACAAAAGCTGCTGTCCACTCTGAAACGATAAAACCGAGAAATCTCAACGAAGTCAGTCACGCAGAGGCTGCTGAAATGTTTTCAGCTCGTCGTTTGTGGCTGCTGTAACTATCGTTTCTGTGAACGACAGAACAGATGCGCTTCACGGAGATTTTTCCGTGTGCCCTCAGAGGCAACGTCATTATTTACGATAACGCCCCGGTCACTTTTCCTGTTTGTGATCTAGGTCTGCTGGCGAAGGTTTCTAATTCTGTGAGCACGATTTTTAATTTGATCTCTCCTGTATAAACACCAAAATGAAACAAAAGTTCCAATTTTAAATTATGAAAAAGGTCCGCTACTAAATATCAGAAATCATAGTATAATTTCAGGCAACATTTATTAATTTTTTAAAACACATGTTCATTTCTTTCATCTGTCACCCATATGTACTTTTGGGATTTCCTTACCTGTATGATTGAGCACTCATCAATACAATATAACCACTAGCTGACACGGTCCTGAAATTCTACTGTGCTGGACTCATATGTTTCATGCTTCTCTTTGAGTGTTTTTGTATGGAGCCCATCACAATAATCACTGTTCTAGAAATGAAAAGTTGCACTTTAACCTTTGTGACCTCTCTGCTCTGTGTTGTTTCCTCTTTCAGACCCAAACATTGTCACAGCTAAGCCTGGAGAGAACGTCATTCTGATATGTAGAGCTCCAAACAACAACATCACAGTTTTAGAGTGGAGCAAACCAGACTTGGGAGGTAACTGTGTCCTTTTTTATGACAAAGGGGTCAATGATACCACCAACCAGCATCCATCTTTTAAGAACCGGGTGGATCTGCAGGACAGACAGATGAAGGATGGAGACGTGTCTTTGATTCTGAACAATGTGACGATTAATGACACTGGAACATACGAGTGTGGTGTCATCCAGAAAGCAAGAGATGGTTTGAAGCTCATCTGCAACATCACACTGAAAGTTGATCCTTGAGTGAGCAGAGTTGAGTGTGTGTGTGATCAGAGGTGAAGCTGCTTCCTGGTTGTTGATGTTTGTTTCTAAAGATGTTGTTGATGAGACTTTGTAGAAAGCAGCTGGTCTGAGTGATGTGATCAGAGTGCAGTAGATAATGTCTGACAGCAGTTTGAAGAGGAAATGGATTCTGTTCTGTTCTTCACTCATCACCTACCTGACAGCTGACACCTCACACCTGTTTCTCACCTGCAGGTCAGCCAGGAGGACACACAGAGGATGGATCTGTTGGACTGAAAGTTGGTCTTCCAGTTGTTATTTTCCTTCTTCTTGCTGGTGGCGCCTTTGTTGGTTATTGGCTCTTCAGAAAAGATAAACCACAGAGTGAGGACTCACATCGTCCTCCCGCTGAACTGCAGATTCAAATGTCTGACAGCCTTCTGAATTCTGAATCTCCTGCTGATCAACACAGAGACAGAAATGACTCAAAAGCGAATAACTCTCATGGACACTCCACAAGGATCCCTGATGTCACCCTGACACTTGAGAATGAACTAGTTTGTCCTCCTCGGGAAACTGCAGGACTACTTCCAGAGAGAAACATCAGAGTGCAGTAGATAGGAGGAGGCACAGAGGATGGGGGGAAGGAGGCAGGAAGAAAGGAGGATAAAGGACACACAGAGGATGGAAAGAAACATGGCAACAGAGTACATCTTGTACTGATAGTGCCGTGTATTTGTGTAGTTATTATTTTGATCACTGTAAAGACGTATTTCTCTCTCTCTCTTCCTCCTGAAAAAGCAACTGACACGCAGCATGAAATATAGCATTTGAGAATTTTTATGTCACAGCAGACAAACTACCTTGTATTATCATCCACAAAAAACAGTTATGTGTCAAATAATGAATTAAACATAAAATTAAAATTAAATAATGAAATCCTAATGTTAACTGCACAACAAGGAAGCAAACAAATGTCGAGTGAGTGTTGGCTAGTTAAAATCTGAACATAAAACAAATAGTTCAGTACTCCCGTAGAATCATATATTTAAACATACAAAGAGAAATCTTAAAGTAAAGTTGTCAAAGACAATTAATGGAATTGAGTTGAATTTCATAATTGTGCAAAACAGGGCATTTTAAATCATTTTAAATAAATTTTAAATAAACTTCTTAAAAGTATGAAATTCCATTTTCATTCAGCTTTCATGCTAAATCATGTTGAAATATAAAAAGAAACATAAGAAACACCAAAAAAGTGCAAGTACAGTATTGATCCCTAAATTTTTTAAGAGATACAAATTTGAGATGGTTTTAAAATGAGATCATTTCTGACTTATGATACTATGTTCTTCATAGATTCAGATTTCAAAATATTGGAGTCAAAATAGTGTCAAAATACTGGAAACTCCAACATTTTGTTCTTTTTGGATAACTTTTTGACCAACTTCTTTATTATTTTAATTGTACAGTTGCTTGCACAACAAAATTAGGTAGCAAAACCACAAAAAGTATAAAAGTAAAGAAAATAATATACAAAAGAAAAACCACAAAAAGGGCATCATTCTAAATATAATAAATAACTAAGAGTGGAAGGGCTATGGTCAGTAAGGATAGGGATGGAAATTGCACATCTTCCAAAATGTTGCACAGGGAATGGCAGCAACATAGTCAATAGTAGCGACAGAATGACTGTATGGGAGAAGTCTACTCACACTCTTAGTTTGTATAAAGAGTTCTGACAGCCCACGTAGAAGCTGTTCTTGAGTCAGTTGGTTTTGCACCCGATGAATCTGAACTTTTTTCCAGAGGGCAGGATGTTAAAGAGGTGGTGGTTAGGATAGGGGGTAGTCTTTTATAATTGACCAGACTCTGGAGAGACATGTGATCAGTCAGTATAAAAGTTTTTGATCAATGCACATGGACCAAGTTTGTCAGCTTGGCTAAAAGAATAACGGTATTGAAAGCCGAGCTGAAATCAGTGAAGAGCATCTTTACTGAGAGTCCCAGGACTCTTCAGGGGATTCAGAGCAGAGTGGAGGTCAGTGGATGCCCTCCACTAAGACCAAGACTATCTACTGCTTTTTTGTTTTTATTTTATTTTATTGTGTTACCGCTATAGTTGGTCAAGGAAAATGTATTTTTCTTCATTTTGTGAATAAAACTTTAAATAACAAGTATTCATACAAGTATTTCATTTTGCAGTATTGTGAAATTCAATGTTCAGAAATTGTCATTAAGTGTTTTTTACAATGTAAAGTTTTTGTAATTTTTTTCATTTTTATTATTAAGATGTCCTTAAATATTATACTTTTTCAGATTTTAACTTGTCAATTCTCTGTATTTTTTATATATAAGAAGCTAACATTTCACAGTGCTCATTATATTAACATTTTTATGCAAATCAGCAATGGTCAGAAAAAAATGTTCTATAAATTTGATACTTTCAGATGATCCTGTTGTAAAGAATAAACATTCTTGCTGTGAAGTTAACACAAGCTCAACGTGTGTGACTCTTCTATTCTTTACTACAGCACAACATGTTGCATGCAGAGGACACTAGTTGTCCTCTGCAGACTTGGAGAAGCAACACACACATGCAGTTTTATAATCACTGTGATATTCACTAAAATGATTAAAAAGGAACAAAAAGGAGCTGGGGTTAAATTTGAACTTTTATGTTGTGTACAGATGATCCGGAGACAGAATTGAATATTTTGGGCTGCTCTGGCAACAGTAGAGGCCATTTAGATCGTAATACGTCTCAGTGGTTTTCTCACCAGGGTGGCCAGTATTCAACCAGAACTTCTGCCAATACACCTTAGATGAAATGGTGAACTTGGTCATCAGCGTGGCTTTTAGGTCTTCAGTGTATCATGCTCCATCCATTATAGTGTAAACTTCCACTATTTTCCCAGATAGCAAAGGAACCAATGAACAAGTCCACTGTCTCTCTGAGCATCTCCAACATATTCTAATATAAACCTCTTAAAACATCAAAGTTTTAGTATAGTCCTTGGACTTTGTGGGAGTAACACTCTCTGTTTTACATTATTTAATCATTTCTCAGAAACAAGACATTTTTCGTTTCACTGACTCGTGGCTTTAACCTGGGCAGGTCGAGGTGGGGAATAGTTGGTTTTAGAATCCCTTTCTGAATTCAAACATGAGATCTCAAATCAACTTTTATTCCTTTTTATTGAACTTAACAAGTTGAGTTTGTTCGGTTTGTAGGTGACCTTGATCTTTCCTCTAATTATACGGTCACCAAATCTCATAATCATAATTAAAATCATTTAGGGCAACATGTTAATTGTTCTTCTGATGATGTCTGGGATACCCTGGACCTTGTTTTTACTCTTACCCTATCCTAAACTCTCTCTGTATGTGTAGTAATCTATCTGACTACACAAGAATCACTCTTGCATCTTTAACTTAACTTAGCAGCTAAATTTCCAGCCATTTCTCTTATTTGTCCATGTCATGACCACCTCTTGATAATATGGACCCTCAAAATAGATGTTAGAAATCCTTCCCATTGAATCAGTGAAATTAGAAGAGAGTGCAGAAGCTGAACAGGAGTGAAAAAATACAAGCCTCTATGTGTACTGCAAGGAAATGAAGGATTTTCCGACTCATGCACCACCAGTCAAAAGTTTGGAATCAGCTTCTCATTTCATGATTTTTCTTTAATTTCATGACTATTTACATCGTAGATTCTCATTGAAGGCATCAAAACTATGAATAAACAAATATGGAATCATGTAGTAAACAAAAAAGTGTGAAAGAATTCAAAACATATTTCATATTTTAGATTCTTCAAAATAACCCTTTGCTTTGATTACTGCTTTGCCCACTCTTGGCATTCTCTCGATGAGCTTCATGATATAATCACCTGTAAGAGATGCTTTTCTAGAGATGCTGACCACTTGTTGGCCCTTTATCATCACTCTGGGGTCCATCTCATCCCAAACCATTTTGTTTAGATGTAGATCAGGTGACTGTGGAGGCCAGGCCATCTGGCACAGAACTCCATCATTTGTGGGTCTCATTTAGTCTTATTTAAGAAAAATCACTAACACCAGAACGTCACTGGCACTCAATAATGTGGAACTGCTAAAACTACTTTAATTTTCTCCCATCTCATTTACTGTAAGTCACTTTTCTCATAAAATACTGTTTAAATCTCAGTTGTATAGGTAGCATTTCTCTACCCATTATCTCAACAATTCTTTTTTGTAAATCTAATCCCCAGGTCATAGATAGCTGTTAAGAATGTGCTCACTGATTTGATGGAGGATGATTCAAAATATAGTATGGGTGTTTCTCTAACTCTAAATAGTAAGAGCAAGCACATAACTGTGGTTTTGCAATAAAAAGATGCAGAATGGTAATGATGGGTTTAACTTTCAGAGAGGAAACAGAAATGAACATGGTGTGTTTGCAGAAGTGTGTTTCCACATTATCCCCTGATCCTGTACTCGATAAGGCTATTTTGAATTTCAAATGTGAAGGCAAATGTCATTTCAAACTTCTCCTTTCCATTGCAGTCTAATTTTACTGTTGCCTCAGCAACCATGTTTTATGTAAAGTATGAAACAAAGACTTTGGTGAAGGTTTTCTGTGTTTAAAAAAGTGTTTACATAATACACATTCATGACAGTCTGCAAAGTTTTCTACCAAGGAAACTGTTATATGATATTTAAAAGTATTCCTTAACCCTCCTTAATCCTCATATATGCCTCTTAGAATATCATGATGTGGAAGATGAACTTTATGTTTTCATTTGCATTTGCATTGTTAAAGACATTATTTTCTTGTAAAGAGTAAAATAGCTATATTTAAAAAAACAGAAGTTACATTGTCAGTACAGTGGAAATACATTTCACATAAATAATTTAGTGCTGAACAAGAATTAAAATGTTTAAAAATGAGTTAATTTTATGATGTTTGTAAATGTAGTTAAAAATTACAATTACATAAAAAATACATTGTGAATCTGATATTATCAATGGATTTAAGCAACATTTTGTTCATGTTTTGTCAAAGTTGTATTGAGAGATTTATACAGTCTCTAGCTTAGGGAACTGTGGCCATGTATGGTAAACTGGACTGAAGCATAAGGACATTTCTTTGCAGTTAGTATGGTGATACCTGAAGCTGTTCTAAGCTGTTGTGAAGAATAAACCTTCCTGTTGTGAAACTGACATCCGCTCAACATGTGTCCCTTTTTCTATTCTTTATCACAGCACCACACGTTGTTGAACAGGAAACCAGTTGCCCCTCTGGTCATCATCGTAGTGAGGCAACATATACATAGACTGGCAAAAGAATTTGGTTTTTAGCACTGCAGAGTTGGTTGACAAGGTTAACTTTTCCGTTCCCCAGTCATGTCAGTTTAACTCCGTGCACCATGCTTTTCAGCCAGTTGTCCTGGTCCTTGTGTGTCTTAACTCTCTGGCTGTGCTTTGTAAGACAGATCTCTAAAAGTTGATTCTGTTCATCTGGACGTAGCGTTTTGTGGGAGAAACATTTCGTCACTCATCCAAGTGACTTCTTCAGTCTCAGCTGACTGAACGTTTCCCCAAATCTTATAAACAGTACATTTGCACAATGACTGAAACCAGCCCACTGAGGGAACAATGGGCTGGGAGGTCAGTTCCTTAATCATAATTATGCAAATTCTCATGACCATTGATCAAAACCCACTGATCAAAGCCCACTGATCAATGGCCATGAGTACCATTCACAGAGAGTTGGGGAATGGCTGCAATCACAGCATTGTAAGATGGAGAAAGTTGTACCGTTAGGCCCCCTCCTCGATTCAGAGATGGTCTTTCCCTTATTACGTAAATGGCCTCCTTGACTCCGCGCTCAAACCTTTGTTCCTCCCTTTCCAGGATATGTACATCCTCATCCTTGAAAGAGTGTCCACTGGCCTGTGGGTGTAAATAGACTGCAGAGTCCTGGCCTGACGAAGTAGCTCTTCTGTGTTGTGCCATCCGCTTTGCCAGAGGTTGTTTGGTTTTCCCGATGTATAAATCCTGGCAATCCTCCTGGCACTTAACAGCGTACACTATGTTACTCTGTTTGTGTCGGGGGACACAATCTTTGGGGTGGACCAATTTATGGCACAACATGTTTTAGGGTTTAAAAGCCACAGAGACCTGGTGTTTAGAAAAAATGCGTCTCAACTGCTCCGATAGTCCTGACACGTACAGGATCACTACAGGTTTTTGCTTGGGCAGCGATTGTCCTTCTCTGCTGGATCGGCTGGAGCTTTCTTTAGGTGCCTTTCCAGCTTTGACAAAAGTCGAGCTGGGATAACCACATTTACTCAGGACCTTCTTGATGTGATGTTCTTCTGCCTCTCTGGCCGCTGTGTCAGTGGGGATGGTGTTCGCTCTGTGTTGTAGCGTCCTGGTTACACCCAGTTTGTGCTCCAGTGGATGACGAGAGTCAAACCTTAGATACTGATTCTTATGTGTAGGTTTATGGTACACGTCAGCTTTTAGATGTCCCCCATTACTGATGGAAATCTCACAGTCTAAGAAGGCCAACCTGCCACTTTTCATATTCTCCCTGGTGAATTTGATGTATCGGTCCACCAAGTTAATGTGATCCGTGAAATGTGGTACATCCTGAGATTTGCCGGCTCCTGCACCCATTCCAGTTCCTTGGGTAGGAGCAGCAGAGGTCCAGTTAGCTCCTGCACCTACACCAGCTCCCAGGGTAAAGGCAGCCAGAACCCAGCTTGTCCCTGCATCTGTATGTGTTCCTTGGGTGGGGATGGCTGGAGTTCGGCCAGGCCCGGTACCAGTTCCTGCTCCCCGGAGGAGAGCAGCTAAGAGTCAGTTATCTGCTCAGTCACTAGCCCTGCTACCTGCACATCCATCATCACTACAACCACCATCCCAACCACCACTACACCTTGTATGTTTGTCCCTGGTACACTCATTTCAGTTATTGACTCAGTCTTTAGTTCATTTCTTTGATGGACCTTTGGTTTGGTTTGAGTTTGGTTTTGGACTGTTTCCTGAGCCTCAGGCTGTTGTGGGCACTTTGGTTTGAACTTGTGTTTCCCGTTTGTTTTGGACCCTGGCTCCTTGTTTTGTGTTTGTTTCGGTGAGGTCTTAATCGCTTCTCCTTACCCCATGTATACTACATAATGCACGATATATGATTAGGACGAAACTCTGGCTGAAAATGGTCGCATGACTGAAAAATCACCTCAAAAAGGACCCAAAATCGCAGTGTATGCCCAGCTTAACAGTAAATACTAAATATTGAATGGTACTGAGCAGCACGTGAGGCCGACAGCACCAGATATGCTTTGAGGTAGCAGCCAAGAAAGATACAGTTTGTTTTTGTAAACATGCGTGTGTATACCTGTGTTAATGTTCAAAAACTCTCAGTAGTCTGTTACATGGATAAACTTTTTGAACAATCTATTATAGGGTGTGGGGAGCCATAGCCCTGCCCCCGAGAACATGAAGCAGGCATGAAGGAGACCCAGGTCCTGGAAATCTAGAGGACCCCAAAATGCTAAAGCCCAAGCAGGACCACCGGAGAGACAACCACGCCACCCTCCTGGAAAGTGCTGAGGAGAGCCCCAGACGTGGGGCCCTCCGCAGCCACAGTGCAGAAGCCACACAGGGCTGCAGTGACAAGCCTGCAGGCCTTGCCGGCAGCCGACTGTGCCAGAGCGGACCCCACCGCCCCAAGGGGTCCCACCCATGCCCCGGTCACCAGGTCCCACCAAGCAGCCACTGGGAGTGAGACGGGTACACACTTGAGCACCCAGCGCTGAACACCGAAAACCACCAGCACACCAACGGGTGAGGGCAGTAGCCACTGGCAGGAAGTTGTGGTGGGGGGACAGAGGCCTCCATACCTGGGGGGTCCTGAGATGTTCCCAGAGAGGTAGAGACTCAACCAGACACATAGAAAAACTGTCACACCCAAATACAAGCATACATTCCCAATCTCATGAACACATATGTAGTATACCAATACTCAGCACTCGCCCAACATGGGGACAAAGAGAAATGAACACTGTACACCCGTTCACACTCCCCAAACATACTCTATAGCCCCAGGTCCAGGTATCACCACCCTCACAGGGGTAATCAGCTCCCAGACGCAGGAGATGTTACCCTTTTCCCTGGGGTGGAGACAAGCAGACCGCCCCTGGCCCAGCAGCCAGCGTCCCAGACCACAACCAGACAGCCATCTCCTCCCAACCCCCTACCCCAACGGTGTACACAGAACAGAGGTGTGAAGGCCCTATACCTCACTCCGTCCTCTCATATGTTGTGTTGCTTTTTTTAAAACACAGGAGGGGAGGGGCATGGTGCTTCCTGCCAGAAAGCAGAAGTGTCAGCACGACCCCTCCCAAGAACCCTCAATGTCTACATGCATTTAAAATTGAGAGGTGGGCACCGGCACCAGAGGTGAGGTTGGATATACATAATAATAATGTATAATATACAATATACGTACTCTGGATGCTCTAAGGCCCTATGTGTTTGTGTTATGAGAGTATGGGTAAGCCTAAAATATTAAAATGGAGTTAGTGTTTCAATCGTCTCACTGCAGAGTTTTTTTTTGTCACCAGTTATATGCATGTCCACCACAAATGGGCCTTATGTTCTACCCCCCCCCCCCCCCCCCCCCACCCCTCCCTCACACACACACACACACACACACACACACACTGGGGCCATTATGAGTTCATGGGAGATGTTAAACAGATAGTTAGACTCCTCCTGCTTTAGGTGAGGGCTAAGCATAAAACAAGTGACATGGGCAATGTGGAATGTTTTTGTTTGTGCGTGTATGAAAGATGTGAGGGTGGCACCTATCGTTGAGATATATAGTACAGACAAAAGTTCACTTGTTGACACATGGATCTAAGTTTTGATAAGTTCCACAAATGAAAAAAAAGCAGGTTCTTAGAATATGATTTCTTATAATAAAATGTATACTATTTTTATTTATTATTTTCTGTCTTTTTGTCTTTTTTTTGATTCACATATGATGGTTTCTGAAGGCAGAAGAACATCTGTAATCACAGCTGCACAAAAGAAAAGAAAAAAAAATGTATTGAGCAACATTTAGTTCTGACCCTCACTGCTAATCCAAGTTAACCAGGATACTGACAGATACACAAACACGCCTCCAGCATCTACACTGTGATGAATAGTCTAGCACAGGTTTAAGATTTGTCTTGTAAATCAGGTTAACAAGGATAAACTGGTGCATTCACTTGTTGATAGCTGCTTAGTACTGAGGTCTTATTACTTTCAGATTTTTATCTTGTTATATTTTATCATTTGGTTTTTAGTTTTGTAACATTTTGTTTAACTTTCTACTTGTGTGGAATCAATTTTAAGGATGTTCCTCTAGGTCAGTGGAAAAACAACAGGGTACACGGACCTTACAAAGTGTTTTATGTTTCATTGATCATTTTAGTTGTTCCATCCTGTCAGAAGAGTGAACTAAAACAAAACAGCACTAAAACAATTAAATCTTTTTCTGCTGAACACCTCCACACAACTTTAAAGAGAGAACTGATGATTACTATTATGTAGCA
This sequence comes from Neolamprologus brichardi, assembly GCF_056152115.1. Classification (NCBI taxonomy): domain Eukaryota; kingdom Metazoa; phylum Chordata; class Actinopteri; order Cichliformes; family Cichlidae; genus Neolamprologus; species Neolamprologus brichardi. The sequence continues at coordinate 12,788,606 of NC_142106.1, read as the reverse complement.
TTATTGCAAACTCAGTGTGATTTCCATCGAAATCCACACTATGATGAAACTACAATATCCTGTTTCTTTCTTCTCATTATTTTTTAATTTTCCATCTAGCTGAGAGACTTTGAGGCTGTTATGTTTTAGAACTTAATGACCGCATTTCTTTTAAAGTCAGTGAAATGGCAGGTTGAGTGAGATCATTAATATATTAAACCATTACTGCTGAGTGTCTGTGAGCACTAACAATAATAATCATCATTAATAATGTGGCTGACAGCAGCTGCTGGACTCTGTATGGTTGTTGTTTCCAGTTCTTTTGCTTGGATCAAACTAAGATCAGTGAAAGAGATTTCTCTGTGATATTTGTTTTTCAAATACACATGCTTACAGCCAATCAGAAGAAGAAGACTGGTTTCTATGGTGACACTGCTGTCACAGATTTGTCTTGTAAAACAGGTTAACAAGGAAATACAGATGCATTTCCTTGTTGATTCAGAGGTCTCTTTATTTTAGATTTTTAACTTGTTAAGTTTTATAATTTGTTTTTTTTTATGTTTTCAACCTTTTATTTTTTATTTTTCTTTAACCTTTTGGCTTCTGGAGAATCAATTTTAAAGAAGTTCCTTTTGACCTAATAATGAACAACAGGGCACATGAACCAAACACTTTAAAAAAATCTTTCAGTGGAGCATTTTTCCATGCTGATGATCAGAAGCGTGTTTGAGGGTTTCAGAGATTTATAACAACAGTAAGTGTTTGAAATGATGTCGTTCAGTCTTTAAGGTAATCTGACAGGTTGAGTAAAGTCTGTGAGCTTTAGTGGGTTGAAGGATTGTTAATCTATGTAGTGAAGTGTTTTGTACTGTTAAGGAAAAGATATTCTTTTATTGGTGTCTAAACTGTTAATAGTACTTTGATCAAGTTCCTCAAATTTCACAGACTGTGTGGTGTAGGAATTTCATTTAATATTTACCTGTCTCAGTGAAATAGTTTCTCTCTCTTTTATCTTTGAATGTGAGGTATTTGTTTTTCACATCTGGGCTTGCAGCATCTCAAACAGTTGACGAGCAAAGGTGGGCGTGAACGTGATGATGCAGGTGTCTTATATGAAACAGCTGACAGGGAAATACAGGTTAGTTTAGTTTGTGGGTGTTTGATACAGAGGCACCTTTACCTTCAAATTTTAAACTTTTAAATATGTTCTGATTAGATTTTTTCATTTGTCAAATATTTACAACTGTGCAACTTCTTGGTTTTTTATAACAAACCTTCCTTTTGACCTGCTGAGAAACTGACAGGGTATACTGACCTCACAGTTTGTTTGTTTGTTTGTTTTTTTTTAAATCTGTCACTGGATAACTTGATTTTCTTTCAGAGATCCTTCTAAACAACAGTAAGTGTTTAAAATTACGTCTTTAAGTCTTTTAGGTATTTTGACAGGATGACATATGTGAGCGTTAGTGGAAAAACTACTAACTGGTTCAGCTGTTTAGATGAATGTCATGTGGAGTTAGTGTGAGGCATTTGATTCACTGTTGGCTGGTTTCATCTGTGAAAACACATCAAAGTAAATGAATTCAATGTGTTTCATCATCTGAAGAACCAAAAGCTGTCAGACTTTATCTGACACAACATAAAAAAGAAAATCCCCTGAATCACAAACAGGAATTGTACTCAGTTACTCTCCTGTACTCTGATTACAGTCATGTATGTTTTCTCTGTTTGTGCTGCTTCTTTGTCCTCACTGTAAACAGATGTACTGAGAGACTCCTGCACTGATGTTTCATAGGAAAGTCCAAACAGTCTCACTGGTTCTCCATAAAGAACAAAGATTTGCTCTCTGTGGCTCCAACACAACTTAAAGACAATCAAAGGTGGACAAAGTTCTCTGTGGTTTGATGGAGGCTACAGCTAAATGCTGCCTCCTCCATAGTACAATATACATTTTATACAGTGACGTCATTTTGAAGTCCTTTGACTGATGATGGTCTTTAGTATGTAGCTGATGATTGATGATGAGATGTTTGTGTTGTTCTGTGGAGATCATTCAAGAACTGAACCTGTTAAACACTCAGACCTGCTTTAGATTTCACCGCTTTAGTTATGACGCACTTATTTATGGTCACCCCACAGCAGCGTAAACACACGTGACTCTGACGTGACTCTAACGTGACTGTAACGTGACTTCCTTCAGAGACGATGAATTGGTCGTATTGAGTTTGAACGAGTGTCTAAAAAGTCAGATCTGTTCTCAGTCAGAGACTTTCAGGATCATTTAAACCTTAAATTTAATCTCATGTAGTCAGGATTTAAACTCAGGTTCAGTTATTTCAATAAAACCATCCTGAGACATTTAGAAGAATCGAAGCGTCGGAGTTCAAGAACACGGAAATGTCTGCTGTGACTGCGTCGCTCGGCTCGACTTTGCTGTTTGTCGGCCTCTTCGTGTTTGTCTGTGCAGGTGAGATTCACTCTGTGGGACAGAGAGGAAAAGCATCAGTCTGCTTTACATGTTAGCAACATTTCCTGAAGAATTATTTTCATATTGATTCAGTTTTTCCGTGTTTGTGAAGGAGACACGAGGCTGAGTGGAGTCTGTGTGAACCTAACATGTCGGTGTGATCAGAGCCCACAGAGATAAAGAAGTGTAATGTGTCAGTGTCAGTGTGATGTGTTGTAGTTTCAGGAGTCAGTATGCAGCTACAAAGCTTTTAGTTCAGTGTATACAAACAGCTGTAGCTCCATAAAGGCAGCATGCAGAGACTCACAGTGACTTATAATGAGAGGCTGCTTTCTCTCACACATTATGTTCACTTATTATCAGGACGTGTTTTTGTTTGTGGAACCTGCAGGAACTCAATTCAGTAAGTAAACTGTGAAAAACACAAGAAACCAAATGTCTGTGAGTTGATAACAAACAATAACATCTTCTCACATTAATAATGACGATTATGAAAAATACTCTAGGAAAATAAAAAAAAAACATAAAACACTCTGATGCAGTTAACATTATTAAGTACAAAGTTACAGTAAAAAAAAACAAACATCTTTCTTAAACATGAAAGAAAATAAACTACCCTATAATCTTTCCACGTTTGGTATCGTCCACTGAGCACTTCCTGTATAGACTTTGCTGGTTTATGAGGCCCCTCCTTTGCTCAGCAGACCCTCAGCACCATTGAAAGATTTAGTTTATATTATGTATTAATTGTATATTATGCAGTAATTTTTATATTATTTTATTTTTTATATTATTTATTTTATATATAATTTATAATTTTTAATTATTATGTTTGTAATAAGTTGTGCTGGACTAACTGTTTCTGGTAAATCTCATCTGTAAGGCTGCAGTTTTAATTCATTTGAAGGCAGGACTCAGAAACCAGTCTTGTTATCATCTATCGTCCACCTGGACCTTACTCAGAGTTTCTCTCTGATTTAGTGCTCAGCTCGGATAAAATAATTATTGTGGGTGATTTTAACATCCATGTAGATGCTAAAAATGACAGCCTCAACACAACATTTAATCTGTTATTAGACTCAATTGGCTTCTCTCAAAATGTAAAAGAACCACTTTAATCACACTCTAGATCTTGTTTTAACATATGGAAGAAAAACTTAACATTTAACAGTGTTTCCTGAAAACCCTCTCCTGTCTGATCATTCCCTGATCACATTTAATTTTTTCAGTGTGTTCAATTAGATCTTCTCACTCTCACTACAGAAGTGAACATTTGTGCTTTGACCTTTAACCTCTCTGCTCTGTGTTGTTTTTCTGTTTCAGACCAGAAAATCATCACAGCTGAGTCTGGACAGGACGTCACTCTGACATGTCGAGCTCCAAACAACAACATCATAGCTGTAAAGTGGAGCAGAGCTGACCTGAAGCCACAACATGTCCTTTTGTACCGAGATGGACACATTGAACCAGTCAACCAGCATCCATCTTTTAAGAACCGGGTGGATCTGCAGGACAGACAGATGAAGGATGGAGACGTGTCTTTGATTCTGAAGAATGCGACGACTGCTGATAGTGGAACATACGAGTGCCGTGTCTTCATGAGCAGCCCAAACAATGAACACATTTGCAATATCTCCCTGACAGTTGTTCCTCCAGGTGAGTGAGTAGAGTTGAGTGTGTGTGTGATCAGAGGTGAAGCTGCTTCCTGGTTGTTGATGTTTGTTTCTAAAGATGTTGTTGATGAGACTTTGTAGAAAGCAGCTGGTCTGAGTGATGTGATCAGAGTGCAGTAGATAATGTCTGACAGCAGTTTGAAGAGGAAATGGATTCTGTTCTGTTCTTCACTCATCACCTACCTGACAGCTGACACCTCACACCTGTTTCTCACCTGCAGGTCAGACAGGAGGAACCACAGAGGATGGAGGGAAGGAGGAGGGATCTTTTGGACTAAAAGTCGGTCTATCAGTTGCTGTTCCTGCTGTTCTTCTGTTTGTTGCTGTTGTTGCTTTTTTGATCTACCGAAAACACAAGCAGGATAAGAAGGTGAACTATGAATCTACTTGCTCATCACAGTCCTAAATTCTGTTTCACTGAAATCAAGAAGGATGATTTTAATACAAAGAAACTAATAATGCTGAACCTCAATCAGACAGACATCAAACGTGTCCATATTTATTTTTGTCATTATTTGTCACTTCAGTGTCCTGTATGTAACAATAACAGAATCACTGAGTGTGTTTCATCTTCAGGTTGAGCTGTTTGTGAGATCAAACTTGTTCTGTGAGGTTTGAACAACACAAATTAATCCTCATGCAGAGATCAGCTGTTACAGTATAATTATTGATATTGACTGAACCAACCTGCACCATAAACACTGTATGTGGTGAAGAAAAGATGGATTACTGTGGATTATAAACAATCAGTCATCTGCCTGATAGTGTTTAGGATTTATTGATCATCTTCAACTGAATGAATGTTATAATGTACAGTATTATAATGTACAGTGTTATGTTATATTTCAGTGTAACTGCAGATTTTGAGGTTTTCTCTGATCTTTTCTTCTCTGTTCCTGCAGTTTACATTTCAAAATCAGGTCAAATGTTATTGATTGATTAATTAATTTATTTATTTTTTGTGACTCTGTTTATTGACAATAAAGTTTTGAAAACATTTATATGGCATGTTTCCTTTTAATTCTTTTAATTTAGTTCAGCAGAGTTTGAACTCAAAACTCAGACTAATCAGTTATTCCAGTTTTGATGATCTCATTGTTAGGTTTGTAGTGTACCGGAGTACTGGAGCAAAACAATGAATTGCTATAATATATATAATATAGGTGAGCTCCTGATTAGATCATGAACAAAATCATTTCTCTATATCAGCCTCATCTACATGTCTGCTATCGGATCATTGTGCAACCTGCAACATTTTCACAATAAAAGCTCTCTAATGTAGCCCCATTGCCTAATTAAAGAGTAATGCAATATAATACATGTAAAAATGAAGGAACTGACTGGTGAAAGGTAAAGAGAACTAGGCAAAACAAACTAGAAGCATCACTGACAATTTGCTTGTATCTTTATAGACTTTAGGGTCAAACACCGCCCACTAGTGGCCATATTTATAAAGTGTGGGAGAATAAATGTTCCATAACAGTTATGAAATGTAATCAGATGATCTTAAAACACTCATAATCTTCTGGTCTTGTGTGTTAGTGTGGCAGCTTTAAGCCACAACATTTTATTTCAAAGTATTTCCAGAAAAAAAACTACACTTGAGCTTTTTCACTGATGTGAATATTTAAATAATTCTATTCACTTCTATCTTTAGACAAGGAAAAACATGAGTTACCTCCTCTGTGTTTGAACCAATAGAAAGCTGGTGCTCAGAGGAAGAGGGCGGGCTTTACTTGGTGTCAGTGAGAGAAATGAAAAAAAGCTCAAATGAGTGAGAAGGACGATGAAGGAAACATCTGTGCTGTGTCTGCTCTGTAAGTAGAATCTCTGTGTTTGTTTGAATTCTTGTACTTTGACTGTCTGCTCTCCTGATAACTGATGATGGAGGAGAAGACATGAAAAACAAATCAGGCTGAATATAAACTATAAACTGCAGGATGAAAGTTGTCCCATATAATCACACTGATTACTGTTCTAGCAGCTGAATGGCTGATGTTTACAAAGAGTAAAAATGTGAAATGTAAAAAATGTAAAAATTGTCATTGAATGGAAAACAGGCCCAAGTTTATTTTCAGCACTGAAGTTCAATTCAATTTATTGAATATCAAGTTCTGCATCACATTAACTTTAACTAGTAATGACTTCATAAATTTCTCAACAAACTCATTACTCTACTAATTTACATTTAATCTGTAGATTTATCTGACTTAACATCAGCAACTACTTCTGATAAACCAGCCAGAGTCTGTGCTGTAGCCCACTTAAAAAACACGAAAGTCACATGGGCCCAGTGAGCTTAAATCTTCAGTCTAATCAAGATAGAAAGAGTTTTTCTTGACATTTTTGTTAACAAAACAAAAACATAAATCACACAGTCTATAAACTGCTAATGCTACCCAGTCATGTGCAAAGTGTTTGGGAAATTGTGAAACCCACCTGCCAATGGTAATCAAACTTAAGCACAAAAGTGTTATATTCTGGTCTCATTCACCACAGACTCCAGAATATCTATTTCCTACCCAACGGGGTAGTAAGTTTTATTAACAAGTCATGCGACTCAGATTGGTCCTGTGCCATGTACAACAGCAACATACGGCCTAACAATCCTTACTTGTGTGTCACTCTAAAATGTCCGTGCAGCAACACAATCCATTGTGGAACAAACCATCTTGCAAACAATAATTCACAATACATCCCTTCTCTCTTTTTTTGTTGTTTGGAAAAAACAGAAGTCCTTTTTTGTTTTGATTTGTCCTTCTTCTCACTGAGGGAGAAAACAATATGAAACACTCAAAGAATACAAAAGCATTCCACTATTCAAACATGTACATTTCTGCAAGCTGTAGGGAACATCAATTTCCACAGAATACACAACTCTTCCCCTCAAACAATAAACAATAAATCCTCATTATGTAACATAGTCCTTGTACCGAAGTGGTGGAACCACTTTGCGGCCTGACCTTGTCCTGACAATACCTCGTCAGTCTTGATCTGCTGCCCACGCGTTTCTGAAAGAGCTGTCACTGAGCTGCTCAGTGCCCCCAGTGTCTGTCATGGCATTTTCTTGATCCATCACACCTGCATGTCTCAGGTGCCTCCGATTCCTCCTCAGGACACTTCCTGAGTCCAACTGAACCTCATAGGACCTCGGGTCAACAGTCCCAATCACCACTCCCCTGCTCCAAGTGGAATGGCGGTCAAAAGGCTGAACTCTGACACTGTCCCCTAGCTTCAAAGAGTCCATGTCTCGTGCTGATCGGTCATAGCACAATTTTTGGCGCTTCTGTTTCATCTCCAACTCCCGCAGGGCTGGAATGACTTTTGGCCTTAGCAGGCTCGTCCTGGTTGGCAAAAGCGTCTGTGTCCTCCTGCTGAGCAGCCTCTGAGCTGGGCTGGTCTCCAGGCCTTGTGATGGTGTGTTGCGATGGTCTAGCATTGCAAGATACGGGTCCTGCCCTGCAATTTTTGCCTTTAGTAGCAGCCTCTTTGCTGTTTTCACTGCTGATTCAGCCTTCCCATTACTCTGAGGGTAACCTGGTGAAGATGTTTTGTGCTGGAAATCCCACAGTTGACTAAATCTCAGAAACTCACTGGACGTATACTGTGGTCCATTATCTGAAATAACAATGTCCAGGATGCCCTGTCTGGCAAAGTGAGCCTTCAGTGAGCCTAATCACTGTGGTGGACTTAGTGTCCGGGAGATAGTCAATTTCCCAGAACTTTGAATAGTAGTCCACTGTTATAAGGTAGTCCTTGTTGTCAAACATAAACAGGTCCGAGCCCACCTTAGCCCATGGTCTAGTCGGGATCTCATGTGGGACCAAGGTCTCTTTCTGCTGTCTGTAGTCAACTGACCTGCAGACTTAGTCACATTCAATTCAATTCAATTCAATTTTATTTATATAGCGCCAAATCACAACAAACGTCGCCACAAGGCGCTTCATAGATACAGAGAAAAACCCAACAATCATATGACCCCCTATGAGCAAGCACTTTGGCAACAGTGGGAAGGAAAAACTCCCTTTTAACAGGAAGAAACCTCCGGCAGAACCAGGCTCAGGGAGGGGCGGGGCCATCTGCTGTGATTGGTTGGGGTGAGAGAAGGAAGACAGGATAAAGACATGCTGTGGAAGAGAGACAGATTAATAACAGATATGATTCAATACAGAGAGGTCTGTTAACACATAGTGAGTGAGAAAGGTGACTGGAAAGGAAAAACTCAATGCATCATGGGAATCCCCCGGCAGCCTACATCTATTGCAGCATAACTAAGGGAGGATTCAGGGTCACCTGGTCCAGCCCTAACTATATGCTTTAGCAAAAAGGAAAGTTTTAAGCCTAATCTTAAAAGTAGAGATAGTGTCTGTCTCCCGAATCCAAACTGGAAGCTGGTTCCACAGAAGAGGGGCCTGAAAACTGAAGGCTCTCCCTCCCATTCTACTTTTAAATACTCTAGGAACAACAAGTAGGCCTGCAGAGCGAGAGCAAAGTGCTCTAATAGGGTAATATGGCACTACAAGGTCATTAAGATAAGATGGGGCCTGATTATTTAAGACCTTGTATGTGAGGAGCAGGATTTTGAATTCAATTCTGGATTTAACAGGAAGCCAATGAAGGGAAGCCAAAACAGGAGAAATATGCTCTCTCTTTCTAGTCCCTGTCAGGACTCTTGCTGCAGCATTTTGGATTAGCTGAAGGCTTTTCAGTGAGTTTTTTGGACATCCTGATAATAATGAATTGCAGTAGTCCAGCCTGGAAGTAATAAATGCATACTGGTTAGATACCATATTTCCATAATTCCACACAAACAGTTTGTCAGCTGTTTGTGTGGAATTGTTCTTTATGTTCCCCTCAAATCAACCTGAGTGTCATTTCTCTTTAGTTCTGATCTCACTGCTGAGCTGCACAACAAACCAAGGTCAGTAACCTTCTTCTGTCACAGTTTACCTGATAAATGCTCACTGACATGACCTGATTGAGTTTCAGGATCTCAGACATAAAATTGACAAAGCAAAGTGCATTTTTAACAACTGTCTAAGACAGAAGTATAAAATATCAACAGTTTTTCATTTTAACCCTCACAGCTCATCTGACTGTGAGTCCCAGCAGCTCTCAGTTCTTTAAAGGAGACTTTGTGTCTCTGAGCTGTGAGGAGGACGACAGCTCTGCTGGATGGACTCTGAGGACCAAAAATAAGATCACTCAGTGTGGAGATGGTTGGGGAAGATGGTCTGGTTCTTCCTGTAACATCACTGTTTTCCCATTGGACAGTGGGGTTTACTGGTGTGAGTCCAGAGAGGGTCCCATCAGTATCATGGTTAACCTGACAGTCACTGGTAAGCTGAGTGTGTGGAGTTAGTGTTGATGAAGCTGTGTGTAAATGGATGAAATGCTGTAGTTTGTCTCTGTGTTGAGGTGGATCAGTGATCCTGCAGAGACCTGTCCTCCCTGTGATGGAGGGAGATGACGTCACTCTGCTCTGTAAAACAAAGACCACTCCCTCCAACCTCCCAGCTGCTTTCTATAAAGATGGCTCCCTCATCAGGAAGCAGCCTACAGGTCACATGACCATCCAGTATGTTTCCAGGTCTGATGAAGGCCTCTACAAGTGTGACATCAGCGGTCATGGAGAGTCTCCATCCAGCTGGATCACTGTCACAGGTGACACACTCACCTGTCTGTGTTTCTGCAGCTTTCAACATTCACAATGTGACGACAACTTAATGACTGTGTTTGCTTTATTTTAGGGGAACACACCACCACACCTCCACCTACATCCACACCTCCACCTACCTCCACATCTCCTCTTGTTGTCTCTGTGTTGTCATGTGTTGGATCAGTGTGTGTTGTGGTTCTACTGGTGTTACTGGTTCTGCTGGTGAGACGATGTGTTCACAGGAAACCTGAAGGTGAGACTCAGACTTGTTGATTTATAGTATAATTAAAATTAAATTAAATTAAAATTATAAAGTATAATTTTTCATGTCTGAGTTTGTTTATTAGAACAAAGTTCATATTCATCATGATCACAGTAACAACTTTCCTAGAATTAATCTCTGTTTTAGATATTTAATTTGTATTATTGTTTAATTTGGTTCATTTTAATCAGATCAAGGTGTTGGAGAAGATGACGTCATCACTGATATCATGTGCAGTGTCATCAACATATCAACTTGTCAGCAACAGCCAATCAGACAAAGTGAAGGTAGTTCAGTGTTTTTATAATATTTTTCATTATGTGAGGATATCTGTAAATATATCCTCACATAATGTATCTTTGAAAAGATTTAAGATATCATAATATTAGTTTCTCCCTCTCTCTTGTCCTGCTTGAGGGGCGTGGGAATAATGAAGAAAATAGCAATGAACCAATGACCAAACACTAAAATGGCACCTTGGAAACTGGGAGCTCAAAAGGTTTTAAAATGAAACAGAAAACCTGACAATGCCACCCTGGGAATTTCATCAAGAGAATATCCAGTTATAAACTTCAGACAGAGTCGTGGTTCAGTGTAAAAATAAACAATTTATCGACAGCTATTTAATTAATTTTATTATTTTATTTTGGTATATTTATCAGATCAAGATGCTGGAGAAGTTCTGATGATCACTGTCATCAACATATCAATATATCAAACTTTCAGCAACAGCCAATCAGACAAAGTGATTGGTTGTCACTTGTAGGGCTGGAAACGCAACCAGCAAGTGACTCCTGGAGAGTGGGATGGAGGGAAAAGGTGTGAGTCACTGAAAATGAGGGGGAACAGGTGTTAGTTGGAAGTTACAGATGCCAGGCCAAGGTGTACAGGGAGGCAGGCAGGTGAGCATGAGTGGGAAACTGAGCTGACCAGCGATTGAACCCAGGCAGGTTATGGCAGTGACTCAGCAACAACCAGACGTCTCCAGCGAGCAGAAGCACAAAGGTCAAATACACGAAAAACTATGCCGAGAAGTAATAACTGTGGCAGCCTAGACGGATGAAGGTTTGCAGACGATGTGACGAAGTTTGATTGTGAGCGCTGGTCTTAAGAAGCCGGCAGTTCAGATTATACTCAGGTGCAGCCTGTCAGTGCCCAGTGGGGACGGGGGTTACCATTGACGGTCCGCCCAGTGGTGGAATGCTGGCACTGTGAAAAAACCCAGCACTCACCTGGACCATGACTAGACTGACTTTAGTATGAATGTAGAATCATATTTAGATCATCATCATTGATGATATGATGGGTTATGAGGACATTATGGAGCATGTGATCAGAAGTGTAAAAATGTAGATTAGTGTTACAGTCAAAAAACAAAGTCGTGATTTGATTTAATTAAAACCTGAAATCACATATTTCAGTTCATACTTTTATTATTAATTCATTTGTCTTAACTAAAATGTGCAAACTCGTGTGTCTTTCACTCTGTGCTTACTGAGTGTTGTTCACTGTGTGCTGGACTGTGTGTTTGTGGTCTGTGGTTAACTGAAGCTAACAGCTCTGCAGTCGTCCAGCATCCTGTTTCTGATAGAAAGAAAACACTTCAGCTGCAGGTGTTTCAACACAGAGCTGTTCAATTTAAACACAGGAAGGAACACGGAGACATCATCTGGAAAAGCATTTGTCTAAACTCTCCACACAGACCATAATCTCATTTAAAGTGAATCTTAATGATATTTAGTATTCTGATCCAGTATTATTCACCGTTTTCCTCTATATTTATCCTTTGACTTTTCTTATACTTATGTGACTTCAACATTTTAAAACGAGTCTATCTCAGTATCTATACTTCATTTATGACTTCTAGAAAGTTAATAATTTGTTAGTTTCTGTGACATGTTGACCACATGATTCTAGTTTAACTGTAGTCTGAAGCTGGTGACACCTCTCACCACAGTCTGGACTGGTTTGGCCAATCATGTGTTTATGCCGTGGGAAGGTGTTTACTTTGTGCTCTGTGGTAAAGAAAGTCAGTCTGCACTGAAAGCAGTGGCAGCTTTGTGGTCGTCCACTTTTCTTTTCCACAGAAACACCCCCACTTCTCTATTGTCAAAGCTGTTACACAGTCGAGGTGTTAAGAACACTGAAACACTGCTACAGTTACAATAACGATTATCACTTGATCTCTTCATAGTGCATCATGACAGATAATAATTTAATTGTGAATTGTACTGAATTAAACAAGTGCAGTTTATGTACCTGCAGTAATTTAATGTGTTTTATTCTCAGAGTGTGATTCAGCTGTGGTCTACTCAGCAGTGAGAACTGAAGATGTCAGTTATGGACAAACAACCATCAGAGCAAGAAGGTCCAGGTACAGCTGCTCTTTATCTTTGACTGTGGACAGAGTCAAGCTAGCTGCTCAGCCTGTTTCCAGCCATCAAGCTAACCTAAGCTAACAAAAGTCCATCACAGCTCTTTACTAGATAAAAACTTACTTCACACTGGTAAACCTTTAACTGGGAGCATGTGTGAACCAGAGACGTGGATAGGAAAGGCTGATTGAACTAAAAAGCTTGTAATCACTGTAATCACAACCTTTCAGTAAGCGCTGCTGCTGGGTGCTTTTTGCCACTTTTACTTCTTTATTGTTTAAACAGGCATAACATTTTCTCCTCATACCTGTTTCAACATTAGTTATCAAGACTAATTTAACATGGTTAATATTGATTATCGTAGATGACAAGGTCAAAAAACTTAACACACATTAATAAATGCCTTCCTGTGTAAATGTAGTCCGTCAAAAAGACAACTGCCCCCTACTGTCTACATGTTTATTAAACAAAAGATGCTGTTATATTGTAACTGTGACGCGTTCACTGTCCTCGTTCTTTCACTTTGCTGTATATAAAGAGAACAGAGAGGCTCTGCTTTGTGCTTCTAGTCTCCTCCTGTGTGTTTGTGTGTGCAGAGTTTCTACCAGAGCCAAATGTCATCGACTCCTCACTGAAGTCGTCCACCAGTCCAACCACTGGGATCCAGCTGCTGCTCTCTAACTGGTCCGCACAGCAGCTCAGACCTGACACATACACTGTAAACACACTGGTTTATATTCTGTTTGTTCTCCTCATGAAGGAAACGTCACACAACCACTGAGGGCAGAAAGTTCAAATGGAGAGTTATTATTATTTTCTATTATAAAAAAAAAAGCTGGAAAATGTAAAACCTAAACAACTTTCTCCAAAGACATTTTTTTCTATTTAAAAAAAAAAAAAAATCTTTACCAAGACTTTCAGAGTAAAACAGATTAAAAAGCAGCAGGAACAAAAGCAGCTGTACACAGGTATCTTAGTTACTGTGCATGCTGTTCTCCCTGGAGTTATAAGGAACATCTAAATAAAGATGATGATGATGGTGACATCTGTCTCAAAACAAGTCTGAGCGAATCTGGAGACACAGATGATCATTTTCAGAAAGTTAATAAGTTAGAAAGAAAGTTTAAAAAAAAAAAAAAAAACTTAAGAAAAGTAGACCTGAGAGTCACCTCCTTATCAAACATTACAGACTTTATCATAGTTATCATATTTAATTTTATGGACAGGACTAAATGCCTGCACACCACCCTCAGCTACGTGGACAAGAAGCAAGGTAACTATGTGAGACTTGACTACAGTTCAGCGTTTAAAAAAAATAGTGCCCTGCAGACTGTTCACAAAGCTGAGGGATCTGGGACTCAACAGCCGTCTGTGTGAGTGGGTGTTGGACTTCCTCACTGGCAGAACTCAGATGGTGAGGGTGGGTAGATGCATCTCCAGCAGCATCATCATCAACACAGGAGCGCCACAGGGGTGTGTCCTCTTGCCACTGCTCTACTCCCTCTACACTTCAGACTGTGGCCACCCACGGCTCCAACACCATTGTTAAGCTTGCTGACGACACAGTGGCGTTAGGCGCCATCTCCAACAACGATGAGGCGGCCTACATGGAGGAAGAGAAGAATCTGGCATCATGGTGCCAAGACAACCATCTCCAGCTAAACGTCAGCAAGACCAAGGAGCTGGTGGTGGACTTCAGAAGGTGTCAGCACAGAGACTACAAGCCCATTATCATCAATGGAGCTCCAGTGGAGAGGGTGCAGTCCTTCAAGTATCTCGGTGTCCACATCTCTTCAGACCTGACATGGTCTGCCCACATTCAGATCCAGTCCAGAAAGGCTAGGCAGCGCCTGTATTACCTCCGACAACTGAGGAAGTTCAGAGTCTCTCCAGTGATCCTCAGGACTTTCTATACAGGCACTGTATAGAGCATCCTCACACAGAACATCACGTCCTGGTATGGAAACTGTGTTAAGGACCAAAAAGTTCTTCAGAGAGTGATACGTACAGCAGAACGATGCTGCAGGACTGCTCTCCCCTCCCTACAGGACATTTACACCGGGAGATGCTGGACTAGAGCAACTCGGATATTGAAGGACCCGTCTCATCCCAATCTTGTTTTATTTTATCTTTATTCATATAACTCAGCCACTTGCTGCACATAAAGTCCTCTTTGTATATACTCATTCTCTGTATATAAAGTTCTGTCTCTTTTGTGCACAGTCGAAGAGCGTATCAGGTCACATTTCACTGTGTGTTATATCTGTATTACCATGCACGTGACAAGTAAAGAGTCTTGAATCTTGAATAAAATAAAGCTCAGCAACAGCTTCACTCAGCTTCTTCTGCATCTACAGAATGGTTCATAAATCATCAAATAAAACACTGGGCATGCTAAGTGTTTCTGAAATTGAGATCTCCAATGAGTTTTTAAAAACCACTGTGGAAACTCATGAGACTTTATTATGTGTATTGATGGATATTGTTTGTATTTGGAGGTGTTCTGTCAGCAGTCAGTGCTGACAGGGAATGTTTACACCAGAAATATCACAGTTTGATGGATAACAGGTGTGATGTCACCTGAAAGGAGATTATAGTTTAGGTTGATATTTTTATTTAAGTTATTAGATTCTTATCCAACTGCCCTGTGATTAAACCGCACTCTGGTGCTGCCATCTACTGACATTAAAGTGCAGCAACAGGCTGTCTGCACCACTGATATGGAGCAAACTTCACAATAACAGATATAAACTTGCGGCCGCCTGCTTAACCACCACAATATGTGGTCATATTTTTCATTTAGTTAATGCAATATAGACTCACTGCCCACTTTATTAAGAACTCCTTGCTAGTATCAAGTTGAAATCCCATTTTTCCTTGAGAACTGCTTCATTTCTTCATGGCATGAATTCAAAAATATGCTGAAAACATTTCTCACAGGTTTTAGCCCAAATTGACATAATACCCAAAGTTGCTGCAGATTTCCAGAACATCCCAAAGATGCTCTGTTGGATTGAGATCTGGTGACTGTGGAGGTCGTTTGAGTGCAGTGAACTCATCATGTTAAAGAAACCAGTTTGAAATAAGTGGCGTGTTATCCTCCTGGAAGCAGCTGTTTATACAGTTCAGGATGAATCCATGCTTTTGTGGTGTTTATATTCTAACTCTACAATCTGAATGCTGCAGCAGAAATTAAAACCATTATAATCAACATGATCAATGGGTCATGAGGTGGGCGGGGCTGTCTCTGGTGATGTCACCATGAAGGAACAGCATCTGGCACGTGTTGCTGAAACATCCCAGTACACTGGTGTAGTTTCCTCTCCAGCTGTTTGACATTTGACACTTCAATATTAAGGGGAAGAAGAAGAAACAGTGTTAGGTCAGGTGACCACATGGTTTCTAAAGTAACTGACAGGAAGTAACCAGGCCGTTAGAAATGGATGGCATGTGTTTAGAGTTACTGTAGTTAGGTAACTGTACTTACCAAAAGCAGAAGCACACAGATGACAGATCAGATGCTGAATGTTGCAGGAACATGCTCATGTGTGGTGGTCATTCAGTGCTGCAGGTTAGACAGTCCAAGACTGATATGCTGCCCATCTGAGTTTGAAAACACACATGCAAAGATTTATTTTGTATTACAGTCAAAGTTGGATGTTCATTTTTGTCCTTTAAAAATGTTTGTGTATTTGAAAGCACTAACATTTAAGGATGACTTGGATCGTCTCCTTTAAAGGGGAGACAAGTGTATCCACTGATGACTCCTCTCTCCCTCACTCAGAAACACTCCTAATATAACCAAGCAAATAAATAATATTGAAGATTTACTTACATCATTACAAAAACAGCAAAAACATCTCCCTTTGATTCTATTTCTCCATTCCTGCTGAACATCAGGCAAGAAATATCTCAGTAAATCACAGTAAAATGTAAAGCACATATTTTCTCTGCTTTGTCTAACCTCTGCAGAGCCTCTGTCAAGAAAAACATATCTGTAAGCATAAAACAAATATACATTTCATACATTTGTCACTGGACAAACCTCGGTCAGTTGATTTCCTCTGTGCAGTGCAGACGAGCATCAGTCAACAAGACAAGGTCGTGAGATGGACTGGTGTCCTTTGTGACTCTGTTGGTTCTTCTGAGGAAACACCACCGTCTCTCCACACCGTCACCATCTGTGAGCACAAACTGCTGCTCTGCTCTGCCAGCATGTAGGAAATCACATATCACACACACAAGGGTGAAGAAACATCAGAGCTCGAGTTTGGATACTTTAGATCTAAACAGATCAAAGTAGCTCTTAGTTTCAACAATCAGTGAACAGACAAACAATGATATCAAACTGATTCTGTATGAATACAATATGGTATTTTCAATACAGGTGTCAAATTAATTTATTAAAACTAATACAGATATTTTATTTTATTTTTTTTTATTTAACAATTGCAACTGAATGAATTAAATATTGAAAAAATATATATATTGTCACACTCTGCATTCTCAAAAACAAAAGTACATTTTTGATTAACAGAAAAAATATGAATTACAAAAAATAATTGTATATTATTAAAATATTATCCAACCATGACCAAAGTCAGAACCTTCATTACAGTACTGTGGACCTTCTGCTTGGGTAATAGTGATAAACTTCAGGGGAGATCATGATGACAGAAAACTGTAAACAACACTCTGAAGTCTGAAGCTTCTTCTCTTGTTTCTGTGACCTCAGCACGCTGACAGACCTGAAGTTGCTAAAGATTTTAAAAAGTGATAATTACAGGGAAGAAACTTCTATTTTTCATCCGTTTAATCAAACATTTGATGCCTCAGCTGTCTCAGTCCTATAAATCCTTCTCAGCAGCACACATGTGGGTACCATTTAATCACACTTCTTCCTGAGCTTTGCTTCATCACAAGACTAAAGGTGGCATCCCGTGTCACAGTCTTATCATCATCCAATTGGAGAAGAAACATTTACACGCCTCCTGGTTTTGTTTTCTGATTCTGCAAAAAGACTGAGGACAACAAAGCCCAGAGAACACGAGATACACAACATCCAACATTCAGACTCAACAGCCTCCATAAATGAAGAGCACCACGTTTGTTCAGTTATAGTAGATATAAGCATGCTTCACATTACTGTGTATGAATAATAATCAAGAGACAAACTTTAAAGATGCAGAGCATGATGTCCCATCATCAGACTGTAAACAAACATCCACCAGGCTTCTTTGTTGGCAGAGGTGATGATTCTCCTATCAGGGATCAGTAGAGTGTATTAACCTGTGGTATAAGCAGCAGTCACTGAAATATTACTGTTTCAGATATGAAATCTAGCACATAAAAGTCAAGATGTGAGGGATCTCCACAAACTAACTTACCTCTGCAAGTGTGAGGCTGTTCCTCCAGCTTCAACAGAAATCTGACTCTCCAGTCAAACAAAAAAGTCCAGCTGGGAGATAGAAAACGCTGCTTGGGTCTTGCTGGATGTTGCTGGGCAGAGTCCGCACATTAGCAGGGTGCTTCTTGGTCCCACCGACCCATGTGGACAGTGACTGTGGAAAACTGTTCTGGCAAACAGAAAAGAGTAACAAATCTATTTAAAATTAATGCAAGCTTGCTACAGCTGTATGTATGAACATGTGTTTCTGTGCTCACAGTCCACCCCTCAGGAACCTGGAGTTCATTTTAAGTCTACTTTAAACAGACCTCACAAAAGGCTGATGTGGCTGGATCAGTACTCTGATTTAAGTACGATACCTTTGGCCAGGGATTAATCTGGTACATCACTTCACTGCAGTCTTAGGTATTTTCCCCACATCTGGATTAAAAATACTGATATTTACAAATAACAGCTTCAGCTGATGCAGCCTGACTCAATCTGATTCTAGATGTTCAGCACACACAGAGACACAGAGGTACTGTTTAAAGTTTAGTGTTAACCTGAGTCACTGATCATTTGCAGTATTACAGAGTCTGGCAGTCTTTGCATGACGTCCACGTCACTGTAAGTTTCCAGCTGACTCTCAGGTGTGACAGGTGTGCCAGCAGGAAAGAGTAATAATAACCTGCATCCTGAGGTTTGTCATGCAGGATTAAAGGAGCCAGGCTTTGTTCACACAGCTAGGATTGTATTTTACACTGACCCTGGGTCAGTATAAGTATCATACAGTTTAAACGAAGCACTGAAACTTGCACATATTTATTACAGATGCACTGAAGCTAATCGAGATATTTGCTGTCAATCTGTGGCTGCGATTAAACACTTTACTGGAAACTTTACTGGAAACTTTATAACTAGTAACTTCATCAGTCATGACAGAAGCTAATATTTCTGTGCTAACATCGTTAAAACAGTAACAGCTTTACTCCTATATAAGCTAACGTTTACACGTAACTTTAAGCTAGCACCATAAAGACGGTAAAACACGTAATAATATCTAATGCATCTTAAAGCTGTTATATTAGCACTCGGTGTATTACTAACATAACCACATTAACATTATTGACACTCGCTGACTTTTAATAGTCATTCTATAAATGCTGTCCGTTTAAACGGCCTTACCTGTAAACACTGCTGCATCCACCGGATTCCAGCCAGAGTGGATTCTGGAGTCTTCCCACGATCCTGTTAGTGATCCTCCATCTGGATGGATGAGAACAACCTTCTGAACAATCTAGCAGGAGATGGCCCATATCTATGGGACTGATTTCTGCTAATAACGCCCATTGTATGGACTGATAACAGCCGAAGCGGGTGAATAAAGTCACCCAGTCGCTAGCTGTGCCATTACCCAGCATACACCACTCCCTCCATAAATGCAATAAACGATACAAAAGTAATAGCCTATAATTAATTTATCTGCTGTATCTGCTGTTTCTCAGGTAGTTGTTTACAATATATAATTTATTGTGTTCTGTATACGTCACTACAATGTGATTTTGGAAATATATAAATATACGGACAACAGGCTCTTCCGCGGCAATCTCTTGTCGTCAATAAGCAACGTTTAGGGAGCTCTATAGTATTCAATGAGAGGACGCTGCACGTCAATTATCGACGCGAGGGGGTACCCTGCTCGTCGATAAGTGAAGCAGAGGGAGCCTGACCATGCGTCACACATTTGACGAGTTGGGAGTGAGAACGTGTTGGAAAATCAGTGTTGTGTGATGTGTGAACCATCTGAATGAGGTTTTCTGTCTTTCCATGTCTGCACATCAAGAGCATGATTTATATCACATCAGTTAAATCCTTTGTTCTTTCTCTCTGTAGTCATAAACGACCAGCTTAACAAATTAAAACATAAATGTGTTTTCTCAACATTTATAGCAGCTGTTGTGTTTATAAACTTTGACAGGGATTTTTTAATATTTATATTTATTTAATATTTATTGGTAAAATAATGTTTTTTGTAAAGTTGTCTGAAATCTGCAAGAAAAAAACATGGATTACTTTGATTCCAGCTTCAGATTTATTTACAACAACAATCATATCAACAGGAACTTTATTTACAGTAGAAACATTTGAAGCACAAACTCTTTGTTTGTGAAAAGTTCCTTTACAGATAAATACAAAAACTTGTAGCTCTGCATGATTGTTGGTCAGACGTTGAGGAGTTAAAGACAAAACTTCTAATTTGGATCATTTTTATACAACTTTTAAAAATAATCATTAATTATTGGAAATGTAAAAATAAAATGTGAAAATGTTTGCTGGACCGTTTGTCAGTTTTTTTGCACCAAAGAAAACAATTTGAAGAAATTTGTGAAAATTGTCTTTTGGCACTTGCTGGTGTTACATGTGACATTTCAGCTCGTTTGTCTTACATGATTGAAAAAAAATAACACAAGAACACTATCTCAAAAACCGAGGCAAAAGGCAGAGGCAGGAGGGACAGCCTACACAGTCTTCTCAAATCAAAGAGTCCCCCACGAGTGAAGAATCCTCATCCTTTGTATTCCTAGGTAAACGCAGGCAGCCGCGTCATTGGTCCGCTGCATTCGAGGATCCCACAGCAGCCAATGGTGTGTGTGGACTGGCACACTCCGATTTGCATGCAGTTGGGCGGGCATAGGTCCCTGGCCAGCCGATCACCTGTGAGTCCTGGCACACTCGAATTTCTATACAGGAAGGCGGGCTGTAGCTCAGGTGGCCGCTAACCAGAAGGTCGGTGGTTCGATCCCAGGCTGCTCCAGACTGCATGCCAAATATCCCTGGACAAGATACTAATCCCATGTTGCTCTCCGATGCATCCATCGGAGTGTGAATGTGAATGAATGTTAGATTGAGCTCTTAAGAGATTAGAAGAAGTGCTTGTTTGAATGAATTTGTTGTATAAAGCGCTTTGAGTGCTCAGACAGAGTAGAAAAGCGAGGACATGAAAATTAATTTCAGGATATCCTCAACTGTTCTCTGGGAGACTCAGATCAGCTTGAAAAACTGAAACATTTCAAACATGCTGAATTTTAACTGGAGGCTGGTATGAACCCTGTTTGTTTGGTTTAACTTTTCTGTAGATCAGAAAACCAACAACAACAACAACTACAACAGCAGCAACAATAGCCCCAACAGCACGGACAACTTTCAGTCCAACAGATCCATCCTCCTTCTCTTCATCCTCCTTCCCTCCTGCCTCCTTCCCTCCATCCTCTGTGTCTCCTCCTGTCTGACCTGCAGGTGAGAAACAGGTGTGAGGTGTCAGCTGTCAGGTAGGTGATGAGTGAAGAACAGAACAGAATCCATTTCCTCTTCAAACTGCTGTCAGACATTATCTACTGCACTCTGATCACATCACTCAGACCAGCTGCTTTCTACAAAGTCTCATCAACAACATCTTTAGAAACAAACATCAACAACCAGGAAGCAGCTTCACCTCTGATCACACACACACTCAACTCTACTCACTCACCTGGAGGATCAACAACACTCAGTGTGAAGTTGCAGAAAGATTCCCACAAGCGTGTTTCTTTCATGGAGACAAGACACTCGTATGTTCCAGTGTCATTGATCGTCACATTCATCATCCTCAGAGACACGTCTCCATCCTTCATCTGTCTGTCCTGCAGATCCACCCGGTTCTTAAAAGATGGATGCTGGTCATTGGTATCAATGTGCGTTTGCCGATACAAAAACACATATTTATTTCCCAGGTCAGGTCTGCTACACTCTACAGCTGTGATTGTGCTGTTGTTTGGAGCTCGACACGTCACATTGATGTTCTGTCCAGACACAGCTGGGATTTCTTTCTGGACTGAAAGAAGAAACAGCACAGATCAGACAGGTTTTCACAGATTAGAGGAAAAGAAGCAGACATTAGTTTTTTTGCAAACATAACTTTGAACAGTATTCATTCTCTTCTAATTATGTTTGAAATTTTAAAAAATTGATTTTTATTATGTTAATTTTTTCTAAATAGTTCAATTTGAAATGTTAAAATTGTGGACTCTAGCTCGTCAAACCCCTGAATTAATGTTTCTCTGTGTCCATTGTTCATTGTAGAGCCGGGCTCTGTACAAACACTGTGCCTGATCATAAATGCATCCTCACTGCAGTAAGACTGTCCACAAAACATCCTTCCTGATTTCACCATCAGTGTCAGATAGATGCAGGTGACAGGGCTGACTACACTTCACACAGCAGGCCCACTGAACCTCATACAGGCTGCCTGTGGACCTGAGGCAGCAGTCCGAGAAGTCATTCTGATACTTCTTTGACATTTTGAGTCCATGGCCTGGGAAGCATGTGTAGTTGATGTAATGTAACAGTTCTCCAATGACTCTCTCTGTCACTCCTATCAAAGAGTCTCAGGGCAACATTAATACAAGAAAGATTTATCGATCACTTTGAGAACAACGTCAAAATTTCCACATTAAAGTCCAAATTATATTTCAAGGTTCAAGGCTATCTATGACTCCACGCTGTTGGTTTTTCCTCAAACTCGTTAATGGATAATACAAAGCAAAGCAGCACGTTCGGTACATGTTAGAGTCTCTGCGTGTTGTGGTAAACACGGACACACAGCGTGGGGAGGTCGTGTTTCAGACCTGGTTATAGTGCTGGTGAGGAGAGTAAAGACAGCGGGGCCAGAGCCTGGTTTGTGTGCTGTGGAGTCGGTCCTGTAGGGCGGACTGTACACAGTGCTGTACATTTGTGTAACGCTGGATTGTGCTGCAGAAGAGGCTGCAAGAGGTTAACTTTACTTTATGTTCAACGCGATAGTACGTGTTTAAAAAAACTAATAACAAACATCGACAGGACAAACATATTAAGAAGCTGCCACACCTCAATGTACAAAAATAGGAAAATACTTCCTAAACAATTCCCAAATCTGCCACAAGATGACGATCCAGGACAAGGAATAAAAGCATTCCTGCTCAGCCATGCCTTCACCGTGACTATGGTTCATTAACCACATCACACAGTAATGTTCAAAGTACTAATTAAATTTTATCCCTGACCTTGGCTGTAATCCAGGGTTTCTGGATGGGGAAGACTCAGATAAACTTCTCCCAACTTCATTTGTGCGTCGCGGTGAAGCCAGCCGACCTGTTACCCGCCGCGAACAATAAGCCTCGCGGTAGCGCTTCTCCTCCTTCGCTGATCGCTAGCATAGCGCGCTACGGAAGCGCGACATCGTGTCGAAAAGTCAGTTTCGAGCTTTTTATTTTTAATTTTCTCCCGTACCAGAGCAATGCACATGCTAATAGCATTATATTAATCCCAACTTCGGGTTTGCCTGATTAAAATCCCCTGTCATGTGAAAGTAATCCGGGACAGTCCGCTTTTTCTCCGCCACTCTTGTTTGCACCGACAGGCTAACTTTAGCGTGACGTGTCGCTTTGCTGTCGCTAGCTCGGTGGGTAGCTGTGTTTTGATTGAAGTGAAGGTTTTTTTCTGTTTTCTGAGGTTTCAGCCGAAAAACGATGTCCATCATGTCTCGTTGGCTCTAACAGTGATCACTTAAACTACACACAAATGCCAACACTAAGCAAAACACACGGAAAACTTACACCACATAAGAGCCGCTTCTACTTCGCAACTAGCGAGCTAACTTGCGCTCGAAGCCCGGTAACCGGCGAGCTTCGCTAATCACACTTACGTCCCGGTTGCGTGTGTTTAATATGCCAATAACGGCAATGCAGTTCAACAGCAATCTAAGAATAACATCTCACCTGTGGACGCAAACACGTAATAACAGAGGAGAAGAATCCCGAAGAGCGACGTAAGAACTCCGGTACCCATCTTGTCCGGTGTCCCCGCTGTGACGACGTTCGCTCGGGACGGTAACGGCGCCAAATACGGTTGTGCCCCGAACTGGTTTCCGGTATTTGTATAAAAGAGATTGGCCAACACTGCTGTAAATGACTTGTTGGTGTAAAATATGTGAAATGTGTCAAATAACACAGTCTTTAAGATACTTTACTAAACAGCTTATTTCTATATTTTATATAACCCGTCATAAATCAAGTTCACTAAAGTCTACTTACCAATATAAGTAAAGACGTTACACATAAAAATAAAATAAAAATAAATAGAAACATTGGAAATGTGGGGATGGGTTAATTGAAAAATCTAAACTGCCCATAGGTGTGAATGCGGGAGTGAATGTGAGTGCGAATGGTCTCTGTGTGTTAGCCCTGCGACAGACTGGCGACCTGTCCAGGGTGTACCCGCCTCTCGCCCTATGACAGCTGGGATAGGCTCCAGCTGGATGGATGGAAATGACTTCTTGGCAAATGATCAGTTTAAAAAAAAAAAACTCAGATCGGCTCAGTGTGTTTATCAGTGTGTGTTGTATGTTTGTTATATTTATTGATAACTGTTCATTTGGGGTTTTTTTTTTTAGTTTTTGTACCAAACAAAAAAACTGTAAAAATTAGACTCCAGATGAGAGTTACAGCTGACATAAGTAGCATTATAACTTTTATTTATTATTATTTATAGTTTACATGTTGTGTATATTTAAAGTACCTAAATACATTTATAAGAGGGTCATCCCACAGTCCACAGACATGCAGTCAGTGGGGTTAAGTTCACTGGTGATTCTGAATCGCCCAGAGGTGTGAATGTGAGTGTGAATGGTCATCAGTCCTTTCAGGTCAGAGTACCTGGTACCAGGTTTTTCTTTAGTACCTGCTCGGCCGGGTTCCAAGAGATCTGAGCAGGTAGTAAACTGATGTGTTGGCTGGTTGGTGTGGTGATTTGTTGTGGTGAAAAGCAAGAAAAATTATTTCCCACAAACCAACTATGGATCGAGTCCAGCTCACATTTTTCTGTTACTCATGAAGCAACAGGAAACAACATTCATGTCAAGAAACTTTACTTACAGTGCAGGAGAAAAACACCATCAACAGACTGTACAGGTCAGAAAGGGTCTTATAAAGTGACTCAGAACAAACAACTACATGAAGTAAAATGTATTTAATTTAAAGTTCAGAGAAAAATGACTGATCATGAGTGTGATGTTTGCCTGTAAGCGTTCACAGTCTGTCTCACTGTGAGATACAAATAACACAATTTAATATCTCAATATTCACACATTTCATGTGGAGCAGCAGATACTATAATATACAGTAATTATATCTACTGGTGGATTTGTCACACAAATTAATACAATATGACTTTTTATTGTAATAAAAACATTTTTTCCCATGTAAAGGAAAAAAAAAGCAGCACCAATGAGCTGTCTTAGTGTACAATGTTGTTGGATTGTCTTCTAAGCATACAGAAACGTCTGTTTATGTTAAAGTGCCCCCCACACACACTAAACTCTACTCACTCACCCGGAGGATCAACAATACTCAGTGTGATGATGCTGATGGATTTCCATGAGCGTGTTTCTTTCATGATAACATGACATTTGTACGTTCCATTATCAGCAGTCGTCACATCCTTCAGAATCAAAGACACGTCTCCATCCTTCATTTGTCTGTCCTGCAGATCCACCCGGTTCCTAAAAGATGGATGCTGGTTATCTGGAACAAACAGATTATCCTGGGGAAAAAGGACATAATCTGACTTCAGATCAGCTCTGATCCATTTTACAACTATGATGTTGTTTGGAGCTCGACATGTCAGAGTGACGTTCTGTCCAGACTCAGCTGTGATGTTTTTCTGGTCTGAAAGAGGAAACAACACAGAGCAGAGAGGTTAAAGGTCAAAGTTAAAACCATTCACTTGTACAGCAGCCAATCATGGTTTGGAGCTGCATATCAGCCTGTTGTGTTGGAGATATTCTTAGAACACGACATGAACTTAAAATTCAGCCAAACAAATCCAAACTTTAAGGGTTAGCAATAACAAAAAAAAAAAAAAAAAAAAAAAGCCAACAGAGCCAAAATCAACAGCGTTTCCCTTTTCGTGCTTTCACAATAAAAGTTAGTTATAAGAAACATATGCTTTCCATTTTATTAGCACCACTTTGTGTTAATAACCACAGCTTCTTTGCATGGATTGTATAGATATTACATACACACTACTGACACACTACTGACAACACCCAGCAAAACTCTTTTATGCACACATTTCTAGTTATTGGTATTTATTAATATTTGACATCTACTTGTTTTTGCAGCTCTGCTGTTTTTATGGTCTACTAAATACATGAAATTATTTAGATTAAGGTTGTTGTTGTTGTTGTGTAACCGAGGACAAGGTATGAGTAAATGGGGCAAAGAAATAAATTGATCATTTATTTATTACATCAACTAGACATACAAATTCCCAGTTATTTCCAGACAGGACTTACAACACATCCTGCTGATATCCCAGCTGCACATGAGACTTACCACACCAACGGTGCGAAAATAACAACACTGCAACCCGTCACACCCCGCTTAGCGACACTGCAATCGTGGCACACACTGCAAACAATTCGGGTCTCAGCGCTATGCGTGACCTGCGATCTGGGAGATAAAGGGAAGTGGCACAAACAATTAAACAAAAAACAAAAAGGGAGGTTAGTCCGCCCTTACACAACTCACTCCTAATCAATAACCATCTTTACTGCTGGACAGACTAACCAAAACAAAATTACAAATCAATCAAAAGAACAAAAAAAGGACAGCAGAGACAGCACAGCTTAAAAACACAAACAACATTATCGATTAAAATATTACCCAATAAAATATCAATTTTATGAAACCATTCAAAATCATGAAGCTAAAACAAACACTCAATATAGCTACAATATTGATCAGTTTCCCTGCGCGCCGTCGATCTAGGGCTTGATTAATTCTTCTATTAAAACTCGTGGTCACACTAAAAAAGTCCAACGACACATTAAAAATAGGCACATACAATAGCAAATGATCCAAACAAAAAATGGCAAAAGTCTCTTAGTGATCCTTACTAGGGTCCTGCAACAATGACGCACCAACGCTTGTATCAAGCTCACCTAGCGATGCCTGTATCGGTGCGTGCGTCGCTTTAAGAAAAAGTCACGTGATCGATGCAGCTGCTGTATCGCTCATTGCCAAAGCGCCAAACTGTGTTTAAAAGGTATCGCATCCACATCTGCCAACGGAATGAGTCGCCACCAAAAATACGAAATTACTCTCCCAAAGTTAAAATAAAAATAAACATCTCTCCATAACAAAATGGAGCCCGAAAGAAAAAGAAATGTTTCTGCTGTGTGGGATCATTTTGATCTTTTAACTGTAAATAAGGTAATAGTTTGTCTGTCTTTATTTCAGTGTAATCTATCAGAACAGGAAAAACAGCAACGTGACTTGAAGTGTAAATGATTTATTTCATTTTATGCAGGTTAAATGTTGCATCTGTTCTGCATTTCTTACACAAACAAAAGCACCTCCTCAGTGTTTAGGCATTACAGAGCCAAACATGAAAATGAGGAGACAAACACACCGAGAATGAACACAGGTCGGCCTATATAGACACTGAACAGCTTTATCATAATTTCTTTTAATTAATATGTGTTTTATTATTTTCAAATCAAGCATCTAGGAAGACTGCTCTGGACCAGGCAGTCCTGAATTTTATTATAAAGGACTGCCAACCCCTTAGTATTGTGGAGAGAGAGTGTAACGTACTGAGGGAATAGGACGACATCTTATCAGAACCTTTTCCACCTGGATTTACAGCTTTTGTGTACCCCAGCTTCATCTGTTCCTGTGAGTTTTCCAAAGCTAAGCAAAGTAAAAAAAACGCAATAGACTGAATGCAAAAACATTGGATAAACTTATTTTTCTGAATAGAAATTTATAATAAACTCTGAGTCAATTACATTTAAATGGGTAATATTACATTCACAATACTTTTATTTTATTTTCACTTAATGTCATTCATAATATATTTTAAAGATGTCTACAATATGTGTAATATAGAAGATATAAAATGATTCCATGGACAGTACAATACCTTACAGTGTACAAGTATGACTAGGTCATTGAATCAGTGTCTGTTGGGAGTCTGAAGTAAGTTGCCTGCAATGATATTTAAGGTCCAGCAGGTGTCAGTATGGAGCAAAACAGCAAAACTGTGTCGACACAGTGTCGATACAGTTTGGGGAATGTGCTGAAACGCTTCACGAGGCCACATCTACACATCACTATCTCTTACCGACAGTATACCCACTCGCACCCGAGTGAATTAATTGCCTCTGGTTTTTTCCACAGAAGAGCGCTGACTTCACCCCACACACCCACTACCTTTTCACAGCTCTTCAGCCAATCACCTGGCAGAGAGCAACAAACTGCCAGGTGACACTTGTTACAATTATTTAATCTTTAAATTGTATAGTGCATATCTAAAGATGTTTAATACTTACAGACATAAAGTGGAGCTTTAATAAAGCTTCCTGCAATAAACCAATGTACACACACACACACAAACAAAAGAAGCATAATATAAGAAATCCGCTTCAACAGTTATTTTTAAATGAGACCTATTTGTAGAAACAAGCACGAACTTATTATTGTTTAAGTTTTTATGTAACACAGACATAAACATACAGATATTAGCTGACAGTTTTTCAGTCATTTTAATCCAACACAAGCAAGAAATACCTGCGTGTATATAAGTAACATCCATTTTACGGTTCATTGGGGCAGGAAGTAGGTGTTTTATTTTTCTTTTCGACAAAGAGGTGGGGAAAAGAACTTGTTTCCGGTAGAGCTCCGCTTTGACAGCGTTGCGTTTACGCGCTCCTTCTTTTGACGGAATCTTTCCTTTAAGAACATTTTAAGAACAGTCGTTAAAGAGGCGGTAGAAATAACGTCTGAATACCAACTCTGCGTTATTAGAAATTTTAAGGAGGATAGCCAGACGACTTTGAAGGAGAAGAAGAAGGACCGTGTTTAGTTTTAGAGAGAAGCTTCATGAACAGGCAACGAGCAGACGTCGCCCTCTCCCTCCGCCTTTTCTCTGACGTCGAAATAGGGTTGGGTCAACCCATGCCGACTAAAACGGGTTTCAAGAATTGGATATGGATATTGTTGCGCTGCACACTGTTGCAGTAGAGGGACATTCCTGAGAGTGAGGAGGAAGACGAGCTGTGAGGGAGAGGAAGAGGGACAACCAGCGGTTTGTGATGTTGAACAGACCTGTGTGTCTGAGAGTGTCGCGTCATTACAATTCATACAGTCATTGTAACTGACAGTAATGAACAATAATGACAGAATAAAGTAAGAAGTTAACACTGATCAGTTATTGTCCTCAGTTACAGCCTCATGTTTACTCTGCATTCATCTCTTATCAGACGTACAAAGATGATCCACCAGTGCTGCCCAGTTTGAGGACATTTCCAGTCACATTAATGGGGGACAGGAGACGCAGCTTCCATCAAAGCTGGTATGAAAGTCATCGTTGGATTCTCTGTAATTATGGACTCTGCCTGTTTCAGGCCACCAAATATGTATTTTAAACAGCTATTGTGCACATATGTGAAACCTTTAATTTGAAAATCTTTTGGATATCTTTTTATTATTTTTTCTCCTCCTGTGTGTTTGTGTGTGCAGTTTCTACCAGAGCCAAATGTCATCGACTCCTCACTGAAGTCGTCCACCAGTCCAACCACTGGGATCCAGCTGCTGCTCTCTAACTGGTCCACACAGCAGCTCAGACCTGACACATTGACTGTAAACACACTGGTTTATATTCTGTTTGTTCTCCTCATGAAGGAAACCTCACACAACCACTGAGTTCAAATCACTGAAAGTTCAAATGGAGAGTTATTATTATTGTTTTCTTTTATAAAGAAGCAGAAGAAGAATGGTACCATGAAGATTTTATTTATTTTTCATACTTAAGAGAACAATTCTTCACCAGGCCTTTCAGAATAAAAGCACGACCAAGACATCATTTATGCATAAATAATAAATGGTATATCACTTAAATGTAGATGTAATCCAAGTTTCGTGTCTTCAGTAACTTTGCTGTTATTTATGTTATTTCTAAGTGTGCTGTCGTCTCCACAGCAGTGATCTGGTTTCTCTGCAGGTTCAATAAACTTTGGTCTCACTTGATCTTCTCGTGTGCTTCTGTGGGTTTCACAAAGATGTCTGATGAAAAACGTTGTTTTCTTTTCCTGATGGGAACATAGAGCCAGTCCTAGATTGGTCACTGACTCTGTAAATACTGAGGTACGACTATGAACACAGCTTTCTGAGCCCTCGTGCAAAGTCCTGGTTGAGCCAGTTACACCGACACCTTTTTATGACCAAGTTATTTATATTTTGTTTTCTGTTAGTAGCATCAAGAGACTACAGCTGTACAAACTTGTTATATAATGACAGTTATATCTCGTTACAGTTTCAGAGTCAAAGTGATTCAGTGAGCAGGTTTCCATCTCGCTTAGATCCAGTTTACACATGTGCTCAGTGAGGTATGTTTGAGTCCAGCTCACATTATTCAGTTTCACTTCAAGATTATTCATGAAGCACCAGGAAACAACAACCATCCGAAGGCACTTTTACAGTAAAATCATTAGAATCAGAAAGTCCATGAAAAATGCATGAACTGAGTCAACAAAGTCAGAAAGTTTCTGATTAAAAAAATAAACATGAAACCTACTTAACATCCACATTACTATTTTAACGCACATTAAACATAAATATATTAAATAAAGTTTGCTGTAAAGTTAAGAAGTGTGTGCAATGCTTAAAGCTGTATATAATAAACATTAGAAGCTTCTGTGATATAAATATGAGTGAAGCAGTATATAGGTATTTTAATATTAAAGTAAAGCTAAAGAGACATTAACTCAGCAGGAGTTTGAGACAATGATGGACGTTTAAACATAAAACCTGAAAATGTTTCCTGGATTCTTTGTCGACAATTTAAACCAAAGAAAGAGAAAATGTAAAAATTCATAAAAATCGTTTTTTGGCAGTTTTTGATGCCATGTGTGACATTTGAGTCTACACATGATTCACTTACATGATTGGAAAACCACAACTGTCTTTATCCTGAATGCTAAGTGTCACCTCTGAGAAGCTGAAACAGCAGGAAAAAAACTGAAACATTTCAAACAGGCTGAAGTTCAAATGGAGGCTGGTATGAACCCTGGTTACGTTGTTTTCGGTAGATCAAAAAACCAACAACACCAACAAGAAGCACAGCAAAAATGACCAGACCAATGATCAGTCCAACAGATCCATCCTCTGTGTGTCCTCCTGTCTGACCTGCAGGTGAGAAACAGGTGTGAGGTGTCAGCTGTCAGGTAGGTGATGAGTGAAGAACAGAACAGAATCCATTTCCTCTTCAAACTGCTGTCAGACATTATCTACTGCACTCTGATCACATCACTCAGACCAGCTGCTTTCTACAAAGTCTCATCAACAACATCTTTACAAACAAACATCAACAACCAGGAAGCAGCTTCACCTCTGATCACACACACACTCAACTCTACTCACTCACCTGGAGGATCAACAACTCTCAGGGTGATGTTGCAGATGGGGGGACATGTTCCTGCCACAACGATGCAACACTCATATGTTCCATTATCAGAAGCCGTCACATTCTTCAGAATCACAGACACGTCTCCATCCTTCATCTCTTTGTCCTGCAGATCCACCCGGTTCTTAAATAATGGATGCTGATCATCTTCTTTGAGCTCCTTTTCTTTAAACACAGCTACATGTTTATCTCCCAGGTCAGGTCTGCTCCACTCTACAATGAAGATGTTGTTGTTTGGAGCTCGACATGTCAGAGTGACGTTCTGTCCAGACTCAGCTGTGATGATTTTCTGGTCTGAAAGAGGAAACAACACAGTGCAGAGAGGTTAAAGGTCAAAGTACAACTGTTACACCAGCCAATCAGAGTGAAGAGTCTCTCTGGGATCTGGTTTACGGTGGCTGAATTAAATCTGAGCATCAGATCTGTTAAAAAACTGTGAGAACAAGAACGGAGCACAGAGAATAAAAGCTCCTGAACAGAGTATGAAACATTTCATTAATAACAAAATCTTAAATAACATAAAAAAAAAAACTTAACTGTCACTTTTGTGAGCCACTTGCTGGGCTTGTGTAGACAAGAACATGCCTGAAAATTTTTATTTTTCAGTTTCACCATCAGAAATGATCATCCTCATCACATCCAGCACATTGACATCAGTTCAAGTGAGTGATTAAATAATTAAATGAGCCTTCTGTTCATACACCAGGCCCTCTGGACCTCATACTAATGAGGTCACATTGACCACCAGTGGCGGTTTTTTGATATGAGCGACATGGGCCGTTGCCCAGGGCAGCACCATGCCACCGCATTTTTGTGATTGCACAGGCACCGATCGGTTTTCTATTCTCCATTTGTGGGGAGTAAGGGCGCCCTCGGTTTGCGTGCCTGCTGCTTGCTGCACAGAGAGGGGCGGGGCTGGCTGGTGCAGCATCTAATAACCACTTGGTAAAATGAAACAAACCAGCAAACATAAAAACACCAGACATCATGATATAGACTAGTGATTTGCACTGATGTGATTTCTAAATTCTATCACATATATACGTGAAACGTGAGCGCGAGGGCCCTCAGTGTGCCTTTCTGCTGCTGCTAAAGTCTCACACACAACCTGTTGAAACTGAAAACAGTAGACACTGATGTGGCTTATTGAATCTTTTGCACTTTTGTTCAGCACAATATTAATTAACCCTTTATTGGAAGAGCTGATTGTAGATTTTGCTGTGAACGCGGACATGCGCGTGTCAATACTCAGATCTGTAAATGTGAAATAAAGCGTAAGATGCACAGATATGAAAAAGTCAAGTGTTGCTCAAAGCTCTCGAAACAGACAAGTCACGCAGGTTTTCCCCCCCTCTCTGGACACGTCATTCTCTCCACCCACTTGTTACAGTCTGTAACAAGTGGATGGAGAATGACGAGAGTGGGTGGAGAGAAAGGCGAGGCTCAGTACACTGAGTTTTTTTTTTTTCTCAGTACACTCTGAGTACACTGACACTCTCAGAATGACTCTCGTCATTCTCAAGTGGGTGGAGTAAAACGAGAGTGGGTGGAGCCTCGCAAATGACTAGACCGACTGAATGCTGTTTGCGCCTCGACGCAATGCAGGCTCAGATGGACAGACTACCGTGTGCTTGCTGTAAGTGCTTTATTTATTTATTATTTTATTAACATATGACATACATGTATTAGAAGCTCGGTGTTATTATGACAGTGTTTTGGCAATGGCGTTTACGGACCGATCTGTGCTGAAAACACGAGTTAAAGAATAAATAATAAAGTACCGAGCAGCTAAACCCGAGGCAGACACATGGATTCATCTTTTATTTTGTCCTTTTTCGTTCAAATAGTCCGAAAAAACGTGTTATTTCTAGAAATCTTAACCAGCTGGTCTGAACGACGGCGAAACGGGGAAGGCGTCTTTTTATTAGAAATATAGGCGGAGTCTGAATAACCCGCACCTACAGCGCTTACTCAGCTTACAAATATTTGATGACCTCTGACGAGTCACAGAGAAAATGCTCAAGTTTTTAAAGCCAACACACGTTTTTATAGATTCAACGACAAATTATATATCTTTATATAGTTATTATACAGAGACATACACACAGTAAAAAGAAGCTTGTGTTTCAGGCCTGGTTTTAAATTTGATTCTACAGTCAGAGACGTAAGATGGCGGCTGTTTGCTCGTTCAGCCACCTTTGTCCTGATCCTCAGTAACATTTAATCGACTTGTAGAGTTTTAATGCCTAAAGTATTTGAAATAATGTGTGACCTTGGATTTAAAGTGTTCCCTCTTTAGTACTCTAGTTACATAGTTGTAATAAGTGTGGAGGGACGTCCTCTAAAAGAATATATTAGTCTTTTGCCAACTGTATTTTCCGTGTGTCAAAACAGACTACTGGCGTGTTAAAGCTTATTCACAGTACAAACAGGGTTTTTGTGGGTGTAATTTTGATCACGAATCTGATAAACACGTTGAAAGTCATGTTCTAGTCTTCCTGTGCTAGCCTGTTGTGTGTTACTTCAGTTTAATGGAGCAGAAACCCTCCTCATGTTACTGAGCTAATCCTACCCCACAGCTAGCAGGCCGTGTTAGCAACACGGAAAGGGCGCGTGCCTTTTCCTAACGGCTGTTTCTGTTGTTGTTGTTTTTTAAAATAAAAACGCAATTTTGTACTCAAGGTAGTGTTTGGGAGGATTGCTAAGGAAGAGCGTTGCTCGGAGACTCTGAACGACTCTGTGTTTAAACTGCGACAGCAAACAACGAGAATAACGTGTGAAAAATAAGATTTGAATTTTTAAAGAAAACGTTGTTGAGTAATATCTACAGCAGCATTCAGCTTTTTTCAAGCTAACAGGATCAAGTGTCTAACCTGTAATTTACTTATATGACTCAAAGCTGCCGCTGCAGAGTCCTCACACTGAGTCGAGACAAACAAATTCATCTTCCTCAGTAACTCTGATGATGTAAAGCACAACTGAAAGCTCTGCTCAATTCATTCATGTAAGCTTTGCACAAACACTGACTTCTTTCTGCCTAATCTGTAACGAATAAAATCACATGTCTGAAGAAAAGCAGTTTTTAATTAGTCTGTGTTAGTGTGTTAGACTATTTCCTGATATCCA
This sequence comes from Neolamprologus brichardi, assembly GCF_056152115.1. Lineage (NCBI taxonomy): Eukaryota > Metazoa > Chordata > Actinopteri > Cichliformes > Cichlidae > Neolamprologus > Neolamprologus brichardi. Next base: position 12,754,140 of record NC_142106.1, on the reverse strand, counting down.
AAGCATATTGGTTTTGCTTTATTCACTGATCTGAACTAACATGTTGTTTTCAGAGAGAAACACATGCGTGAAACCTGGGCTTACACTGGATCAGTTAATATAGATTTTTTTTTATTCCAGCAGTGTGATGTTCAGAGTTCAGTTGTGAGTTTAACGGTTTTAACTGTTTGTTTTTTTGTTTTTTTTAAACAAAATATATCAGCAGCTTATGGCACAAAATGGAAACCGCAGTTACAATTAATATTTACATGATCTGCGTCACTTTGTTCATGATGTTGCTCATTTTCATGAGTAATATAATTCTGTGGCAATACTCATCTCGCCTGATAGGAGGCAGCCTTTCTGCAAACTGTAACAGCTTGGACTTTTTCTGACGCAGACACTCTCAGAAAGATTGTTGAAATTAGGAAAACCAATGGAACATAATAAGATGAAAAGAATAACATACTATACAAGATAGAATAAAATACTATGATGTCAAAAAATTACGCTTATAAATGCAGGCAGATTTCCAATATGATGTCGTCAGTCTTTGTCAATGAGCACAACTTGAGGACACTTGACTCAACTGGTTGCCAGCTGGTTGTATTCTGTTTATATTATTATAGAACAGGAAGTGTGCAAAGGCCAAATAGAATAGACAGAAAGTTACATTTAGGATTTTTGGTGATTTATAACATTTATTGCGATATTGTCAGAAACAGCTCGCATGCAGTTAGCAGCTTGACCTCATTGAATCACAGACTGACTTCATCATATGGAAACATAACATCTATGAAAGATTTTAGTGATCTTGTTTGTGTGCTTGCAAGTCTCATTTTGAGGGGAAATTAACTCTATGACTTGAATTGATACTAGTGAATATCTGTGCCACTCCCATCCATCAGTGAAAACACTGTTAAAGGGGTTTCAGGTGACAGCAACAGCTTCGTTATATTTATCTATATCCTTTACATTTAACACTTTTACTGTCAAGCTTAAGTGGCAACGAAAAAAAAATGTTTTGGTTGTTTCAGTTATTTTTACGTGATGTCGTTTAAAGCCCTCACAAATATGCCAGTTTGCCATACATTACATTAAACGACGTATCAATTTCCTCGGGTTTCTTTTCTCGTTTAACTTTCTGGAAGAATCCATTAGCACCGGCTACAGCTAATTTGAGCCTAAGCTAACCAGCTGCTGCTGTAGGGGCCGTTTTTGCCTGGTTTAAATACCAGCGTCCGTCTCCGATTACGAAAAATGTAGCTACCATTTATACGACCCCGATTGCTTCGTGTTATTATCCTTGTTGGGCTCCGCTTTGTTCAGTGCTAGTTAGCTGTAGCCGGAGCTAGCTGCTGCCGACGTGTTACGCGAGGGCTCGGTCATATTGTCAGACACCTGATACTAATGCTAACGCACCAGTATGAGCTGCTAGCGATTACTTTCTCGTTTAACTTTCTGGAAGAATCCATTGTGGCATATGACTAAATGGATACTAGCAGTACCTGTATGGATCATCTCCGATGCACCTGTAAGTCAAGGTAGTGAGACGGTTAAGTGCTAGTTAGCTGTAGCTACCTGGATCTAGCTGCTGTCGGGTTCGTCATTGCGCTGTTTTGATGCGTTTAAAGTGTCGGTCTAAGAGTACGGTGAATTTAGCCAGCGGTTTAGCACCGGCTACAGCTAATTGGAGCCTAAGCTGACCAGCTGCTGCTGTAGGGGCCGTTTTGCCTGGTTTAAATACCAGCGTCCGTCTCCGATTACAGCGAGTGGTATTAATACTAGTCTCGAACTTGGACTACGAAAAATGTAGCAGCGGATGACTAGTAAGACCAAACAGTGATAGCAGCTACATCCATGTAGCCCCAATTAGCTCTAGCCTGTGTTAACTCGCTGGCTTCGGTTAGCCGGGGCTAACCCCCTGGCTCCGCCAAGGAACAGCACCTGTTAGGCCATCACTGCTCGGTATTAACACTCGTCTCGATCTCCCATTGCGGCTAGTGAATGTATTGAGCCCAGTCTCTAGACGGTTAACCGCTAATTAGCTGTAGCCACTATCTATCGCTTCGTGTTAATGTCCGTTTTGGTCTCCGCTTTGTTCAGTGTTAGCTAGCTGTAGCCGGAGCTAGCTGCTGTCTGCAGTTGCCAGACACTGATGATGATGCTAATGCTAACACACCAGTATGAGCTGCAAGCGATTATAGGAGTACACTGGATTGTGCCCCCATCGTTGCTGGATTACAGTAAAGGGGGTTTAATCAAAATTCAGACCAAGAAAACTGTAACAGACACAATCTCAGATGCAGTTGACGGATAAGCTCGCAAAAGCCAAAAGCTGCTTTGACGGATCTCACCTGTCACCAAGTGAAGTAAAACACTGACAATCAGGCCGAATAAGAGAGAGAGATTCCCCATCTTGTGGTGGGATTCAGAGGATCTGAAGATCAGTGTAATAAATGTCCAAGGATGGTGCAATTAGACCAACAAACTGAGAGTGCAACAACAACTCGATCATTAGCCGGTCTGTTCACTTGGGCACACCTTTTTATGCCCAGTGTGTGTGCGTGTGCGCGTGTGGGTTTTTTTTCTTCTTTTTTTTTTTCTTTTTCTTTACTGATCACATGTTTGTTTCAGAAGTCCTACATGGGGTTTGGGGGACAAAAGACAATACCAAGCTCTATTAATTTATTTATTTAGATTTTAACTTCAGACATGAAGTTAAATCTAAATTTATGTGACTTGCAGTGTTATCTTTCCATTACAATAAGAAAATTGATTTAACTATAGTTTGAATCTCAATGTATAAGTAAACAGGTCTTGATAACCCCAGAGGAAAAACAGCAATGAAAGATCAGGTATTGTTTTCTTGATATATCGGCAGGTACATGTACCTGCTTGTAGTAAAAAGAAACGATAGTATTAAAAACATTATGGTCTATAATTAGAAGACCCAGCCCAAATTACAGCTTTCCAAAGCCAGAATCCAGGTTTGTAACCTATTAATTCACACTGATGAGAGTCTTTTGTTTTATTAGAAGGGATAATATGAGAGCATAAAACAAAAATTGAGCAGAAACTTTTCTCTCGTTTCAAATTCTAATAAAAGCGACCAGGTAATGTTTAAGAGGTACGACAAACTGACGTTGGCAAACACTAACATGTCCGTGTCACTGCTTCTTTCCACTTTTTTCAGCCACTAGTAGATGTTAACAAAAATTGCCACCTGATTGTTAAATAACGACAATGTTTACTGGGGAAGATTAGTAGACGTGTCAGATGATTTTCTTTAAATAAGCCATAGTCACTGTTCTCGAACCAATAACATTCTTTTAAAAAATAAGAACCTTTTTTGTCTTTAAGTGTTTAATTCAGTGTTTTAAGGAAATTAAAAAGTATTGCAGTGTGATATATATTTTATATAGTTTACCTTACCAACACTGTTTTTGTACCAACAGATCGGCTTGTGCTCAGAGGAAGAGGGCGGGCTTTACTTGGTGTGAGAGTGAAAAACAGCTCAAATGAGTGAGAAGGACGATGAAGGAAACATCTGTGCTGTGTCTGCTCTGTAAGTAGAATCTCTGTGTTTGTTTGAATTTTTGTACTTTGACTGTCTGCTCTCCTGATAACTGATGATGGAGGAGAAGACATGATTTTCTTAGTAGGACAGAAGGTGTAGATCAGGCCTGCACAATAAATCGAAAATTTATTGTCATCGCAATATCAGCCTGTGCGATGGGCCCATCGCAAAAGATGGCGAAAACTGCAATAATTGGGTACTTTAAAATGTTTACACACGTGCTTTAAAGAATTTACCAATCAAAGAAACCCCTTTACAGATTTGACCAGTCGAATAGAGCCCTTCACAGCCTTAATCAATCAAATGGATTAGAGGCCCGCCTCCCACGCAGGTGGGGAGCGAACAACGCTGCAGCAAAGAGTCAGTTGTAATGGCTGAGAGCGAGATGCATGACGAGAACGCTACTGACTGAACTCGTGGGTAAAAAAAATTGTACCTCGCTTATATGGAGGTACATTGGATTTGATAAAGATAACGTTCTCCAAACACAGGTACTCTGCAAAACTTGCCGAACACTTGTGGCAACCACCAGAGGAAACACGACTAATCTCCACCATCATCTTCAATACAACCACAGAGAACAGTTTGAAAAGTTCCAGAAAGACAGGACTAGCCAAACAAAGGTTGCTAATGTTAAGACAAAGAGCACAGCAGTCCAACAGCCGTCTCTGTATCAGAGTTTTTCAAGTGGAACTCTATGAGAAAACGTCAAAGCGGTACAAAGCAATAAATGAGGCCATTACACATTTTCTGGCTAAAGACACGATGCCTATAAATACAGTTAGTAGAGAGGGCTTCACCAGTCTGATACATAAAGTGGACTGGAGATACCGCATCCCCTCACGAAACTACTTTTCCCATGTCGCCATTCCACAAATGTACAAAACATGCCGCAAGACTGTCATGTTTGAACTGAGCCAAGCTGAAAACTACGCAAGCACTACAGACCTATGGTCAAGTCCTACAACGGAACCATATATGAGCTTCACAGTGCACTTCCTCACCGAAGACTTTGAACTGAAAACATGGTGTCTAGAGACTGTGTATTTTCCAGACTCTCACAATATAATTTAAGTTATGTTTATTTAAATTAACTTTACAATTAAAACTGTTGCAGTAAAACTGAAATTATGTATTCTGGGTTTTTTTTTGTTTTTTATTTATTTTATTGCAAGTCATATCGTTATCGCAATATTGATCACAGTTGTCGCATATCGCAGGTCTTCCTAATATCTTGCAGCCCTAGTTTAGATGCTGGTCACCCATCTTTAAATATGTCAGTGGTTCTCTCCTTAAATCGCCATGGTAACTTGTGTTGTAGAACAGACCTTTGGGGTCAAAGGGTGCGCTGGCGCGTCAAAATCACATGACCAATTTAGGACGACACAGCTATAAGATGCAGCAACTCAGAGTCTCCATTTCAACTTGAGTCGAAAGTGCGGACTTCAAACTATATACCAGTTTTTGAATTGTGTCGATGGGCCACGTAAAACCAGAGTTATGATAAAACTACACGCGATGTTTTTTTCTGAATAAAACAGTGGTGTTTATAGCGGGAAGAACGGTAAAAACAGCGTTTTCTACAGACAGCGCTAGCAAATAGAGCAGGGCGATATGACCTAAAATATTTATCACGATATATATTTGAAAATTTGTGATAACGATATAACTGACGATATAATTGACACGAGACAAAATACTGCTCAACTCCACAACTTTATTGGTGCAAAAAAAAAAAAACCTCAATGTATTTTCACTTAAACAAGCAGCTTTTTTAAGTGCATTAAAGTTATATAAAAATTTAACAGTGCAAATGCAAATTCCTTGCTGACAGTTTAATCAAAAGGCATTTCTAGTGGAAACTGGCCGACATATCCTCAGCATAACCATGTATAATATCCACAAAACTTAAAAAGAGGTTATACACACACAATACCGTTATACTATGTTGAAGCACAGTACGTATCACTCCGCGAGGCTCCTGCCTACGATAGCCGTAATGCTCCGACAATCCATCAAGCGGTGCGGCTTCGTAGCTTAGCAAAGTTGTACTAAAACATATGACAGATTTTCGAGCGCCGTGTACATAAAATCGTTTCGAGGTCAGTAAACACAACCAGAATTCATACATAAGGCACACGGGATTTTAAGTGCCGTATTTTCCAAACAACACGGTAATAACGACGGCCCGCTAGCATGCTCTACCAAAAATAGTGCTTTGTTGTGTATCTGACGGACGAAAGCTAAACCAGTTCCACACCAGTGAAGTTGCAGCATTTTAACAAACCAATTCTGGTTCATTCGTTTCATTCAACGATCCACTTTCGCTCTTCTCATTCTGCGTCGCCGCCATGTGCGTATGAAAACAAAGGCACTGCGCACGCGCGTTTTACCCATATTCTATCGCGATATTTCATTTTCCTATCATTGCCCAACATTACACCGGTATTACCGTGAACGATATGATATAGCCCAGCCCTACTAGCAAACACTCTCCCTTTGCGAGTGAAAAAAGAAAGAAAAAACACCCCTTCCCTATTGGTGTTAGTTTACCATGTCAGCCAATCAAAAAATGATATGGCAACACGTGGCACTTGGTTGTTTAGGGAGAAGGGGAAGTTTTTAGGAGTGACACCCACGACGGAAAACGGGGCGAGCGAAAGAAAGAGAGAGAGCGAGTTTTCATATGTGAGACATTAGTGACGTTTAGCGTGTTTGGACGCTGTAGTTAGTTTGTAATTATTGTCTTGTATTGTGTATCAGACTGCTGAAAAAAGCTGTCAAAGGCAGATTCCAGTGTAAACGCTGTTCCCACATGGAAAACTGGACTGATACACCTCTTGCTGTCAGAGCTGCAGGGTTTAGGCCTGTGGTGTTCTCCTCTGTCTTATTCTGAACACAAACTAAATTTTTTTGGACTGGCACAAATAATTTGTGTGCCTTCTTATTTGATGCAGCACACCTGATTGTTCTGGAAATAGATTTAAATGGTTATATAAAAAATGTCTGAGGCCTCGGCTGCATTTTTAGGTAAATGGTACCATATAACTTTGTTTGCAAAACTTGTGCATAATATTTAGAAATGTACAATTTCTATTCCAAGTTATGAAAATGATTCATTAAACATGTTTGTGGGTTTTACAGTAAGAAATATAACTTTTTTTTCTACTCGGATTGTGAATTTTTTGTTTGAATTCAGATCAATTGTGCTAATATAGTATACCAAAATGAAAAAATAACTCAAATTTCAGATATTTGAGGTTGTGCTGAAAACCCCCCGATACCAAACAAGGCAAGATTAACAGTTTTTAAAGGTGAAATATAGAGGTAAACTCAAAAGTAGTCAAAAACGGCCAATTATACCCTGAATCCCAGAGGGTTAAGATCCAGATAAGAGATGAACAGGTATGAGATCACTACCTATTGAACAATCAGTTCTTCAGAAAATGGTGTCACCATTCCCAGAAGATTCCTTGGCCTCGACAGGGTTAGTAGGAGGGTGTTTTTTAATAGTCTTTATGTTTCCCTGATCCCTGGTTGCCTGTAGTTGCCTGTAATGATATTTAAGGTCCAGCAGGTGTCACTATGGAACAAAACTGTGTCGACACAGTGTCGATACAGTTTGGGGAATGTGCTGAAACGCTTCACGAGGCCTCATCTACCCATCACTAGTGTTTTTTAATAGTCTTTATGTTTCCCTGATCCCTGGCTTTTAACAACAGTTTGCATTAGTCTTGTTATTCTAAATGAATTAATGTATGATTCTAAAACAGGACACCTAGAGTGTACTTGATGACCTCATATCTAACAGCTATGCTTTTATATTTTAACTTTCTCTCAAACCCTAATTTGGTGATTTAGAAAAGGTATATGTATTATTCTCCGTGATTCCAACCTGCTGTTAAGTCTCTTTCACACTGCTGTAAACACCAAACACACACCAAGAATGTCTGTTCAATCAGTCACATTAATCACTTTGATCTGGAGCAAACGTCAATGATTTCCACGTCTCCTTCCTCAGGGTTTAGGACAGTAAGCTTCAACCATCAGCCATCAACTTAGAACTAAACAGCAGCACTGAGAGCGCACCAAGTGGTTAAACTATTAGTTGCCAGTACACCAATCAGTGTGACCAAGCAGCTGAGGGGCAGATTTATAAAGGAAAAATAAACTATAACGATTGTAACGCATGTATATCTGTTCCTAACTCCTCCCAGATGTGTGAATTTATCTGAATTGAAATTTTGATATAAACTACCTAGGGTCATTATTTTTATAACACTCAGATCCTTACAAATTATATTTATTATTAGCTGATATCAAAACAAACTGTAACATTATGCGTACGTAGGGCTGGGCGATATGGCCTAAAATTCATATCTTGATATTCTTTAGCTGGATGCTGACACATGATATAAAGCTGTGTCCCAGATGTCACATAGGCACTTTTATTAACATACAATGTAGAAGTACATTAAAAAAATACTCCTAAATAAATTATCAAGATTTATTAAATAATACTCCATGAATAAAATAAAACAATGTTCTTTTGTGCATAACAAAAAGATCGTGATTGTGCAGTCAAAATGTAAACTAAAAAGTCAAAGAGCATAATAACAAAGACAGATTTTGCAGCTGCTCTGTTCCCATGTTGCTGCGTGACTGATAGCTTTGAGTTTTGAAATCTACTTCGTACACATTTCTCTCAACAAGCCCCAGTTTAGGGTCCATTATGCACACACAATACGGTAATATTATGTTGACGCGCAGTACGTATTACTCGACGACGCTTCTGACTACAGTAACCGATATACTCCGACAATACATCAAGCAGTGCGGCTTCTTAGCTTGCCATGAAATTGATTCGACATCAGTAAGCACAACGAGAACTCGTACATAAGACGCACCGGATTATAAGGTGCACTGTCGATTTTTGAGAAAATGAAAGGTTTTCAAATGCTTTAACCTTAAAGTCTGAAAAATACGGTATATGAGTTTTGTAAGGTAGATTGTTTCGGGGCAGGAGGAAGTTTGTTTGCAGCCATCAAAAAGAGAATTAAACTATGAAAAAAACACGGAGATGTGAGAGGTTTATACCCAGTGGTCTACAAAGTGGCCCAAGGGATCTTCCAGGAATAGTGGCGCTAACTTTTGGAGAACTGATCGGTCAGGAGGATTTCAATCCCTGTTGATCTATAATCTAGAACGTAACTGATTCTAGAACAGTTCACAGCACAAGTTACCGTGTTGATGATACTATTTTAGGGTCTTACTTTACAAAGCCTTAAAGAATGCCTTTACTTCAAATAACAACAGCGGTTTCCTAATCAAACGACAAATGATTTGAATATATGCTGGTAAGCAGTGAATGACCTTTTGTAGTTAACTCTGAGGTTAGAGCAAATCCTGCTTCAGGCCTGCAGGACTGCTGAGTTCAGAGGAAAAAATCGACTCAACTCTAAGTTATTTGTCAGCTTGACAGGATGAAGGCCGACTGACATTGAAGTTTTTTTTAATGTATAAAAAAGAAAATAATAATCCTAGTCTTAAACTTAACATACAACAAACATTTTTACTGACTAATAGATAACCAGTAAGTATAAGATGGTGTGTGATGCTACTACTGAGGTAACAAACATTTTCTAATATTAAACTAAAGAAAGGAAAATTCCCTTTTACTCAAGCATCAGCCGGTGTGCTCCAATAAGAGGACTGACACCTGAACAGCGTGCTGTTCATGAACTCTGATTAGGCCAGATTGAATAATGTGTCTGATTTTTGTGTTATAATTAAAACAACAGCAGCAGTATCAGTAGGACTGTGCCTGCTGCACTGACGTCCTCTGTATGTGCTTTGTTGTGTAGACGGTGGTGGATCTGCAGGAAGAACTGAGGACGTCCGTCATGGACAAATCATCATCAGAGAGAAGAGAAAGAGTCCGACCTGAGAGGTAGAGATGCTCTTGCTTGTCTCATGGTTCAGAGTGAGAGCAGCAGCTATTCAGATTTCAGAGTTACAGACGATGGACAGAACTCGTGTTTCCTTTTTCTGTGGTGGCCAAAAGCTGTGGTGTCAGATTGTAGTGTGATGTCAGGCATTTGATTCTAACTTGAATTCTTAAAGGAAGATTTAGGGCCAGATTCACTAACATCTACAGCAGCACACAGCCTTGTCTGAGATTAAAAAGCTGCTGGATGTACTCGGCGTCATTTTGACTGACTGTTGTATTGTTGCAGCTGGTTTCATGGCGTTTGTAAGAGTTTCAGGAGGAGAATATTTAAACTAGTCGCATAAATATGAATTTGAAAGCCCGTGGCACACACCTTATTGCAAATTGTATAAACTTAGCCCCCGCTCTGTTGTCTTGCTCCTTATCCCTAAAAGGAGGGAGGAACATTACCAGATAGAGTAATGGTTCTTTGCACAAGCATTTTAAAGCTACTATTGCTTTGGCTCAACTCAGTCCTCACGCTGAGTGTTTAGAGGCAGGGCCTCTTATTGCTCGTCAGTAATACGGATTTTACTGAAACAGAGCAGAAATGAGCCGAGTTGTCTTTATATCAGCGGTGTGCAAAGAGCGAGCGACTTCTCTCTGATGAATCTGTAACTTTGTGGTTCACAGACTCAAATGCTCAACTGCGGTTACAATTTTTTATTTTACAACACAAGTAATCCTTAATATTGGATGGACTGTGAAGACTCTTACAAGTGAAATCTACAAAAGAAACATAAACCCTTAAATTTCCAAAACATTCATCACAGCTGTAACACGTTTCATTGTCCTCAGCTTTACTAAACATGTTAGTATCTGGGTAAAAGTGATACCAAATACTAAAATGATACTAAATAAATTGATCAAGAGGGCTCATCTCGCCTGATAGGAGGCAACAATCTGCAAACAGTCAAAGACTGGACTTGAACTAACTGCAGTCACTCTCGGGAGGAGCCCAGGATTTCAGACCATACGTGCCCTATTATTACTGTCCGTTTTCTTTTTTGCACAGAATAACTTGCTTTGTGTTTATCAAGCCACTGCTAATACTGTAAAACAAGAAAAGCTGCCCCACTCTGGTTTCTTGTTATGGCTGTAGGTCCGGGTCCTTATGGGACATCTGGTGGTTCCGGACCCGGATCGCAGACGCCCGCTTTATAAAATAAAGAACCAACGTCAAGAGCCAATTGAATTTCTGATTCATAGATTCAAGAGCGTAGTGTCGGCTAGGCTAGGCTAGGCTTCAAGGTTGAAATCTCACCTGCAGACGAGGCATAGCAGACATGGAGAACACCAAGGAAAAAGTACAACTTTTCCGAACCCCCCATCTCGTACTGGTGGTCTGTGAAGCTGAAGATAAGCGTTATAAATGTGTAGAGAAAGGATAGTCGATACCGCGGTTGACCGGCACGTCTGAAGCACAGGCACTTCCTTGTTTTGCCTCCTCTTCTTCGGTTGGAAAACCAGCTTAGAGGTGCATCAATACTGCCCCCTACTGAGGAGCTGGAACACAAAACAGAGAAAAAAGCCCCTCTGTCTATTAATCTTGTTCTTATCACAAATTTCAACAGTTGGCCATAAATTTGGCAAAAATTACTGAGAGTCTGGTATAATAATTGTCTTTGTTTGGAATTGTGCAGTTTCACACAACAGTGTCATAAAGATGTGGTGAAAGCCAAATTAGCCAGCAGGTGTCACTGTTGAGAAGGTGTCAGATTTTTGAGAAACTTTGATGCAACTCCAACAGAAATGCTTCAAATGTTTTAGTGATTCATGAAGCCTGGCTTTGCCCATCAAATGTCCCAAGATGCTGTGATTTTGTAAAACCAACAGAGTCTGTGCCTTGAAGTGAGTGTTTTATTTATTAATTTATTTATTTAGTTAATTCATTGAATGCCGCTGTCGAAGTCAAAAGACAAGACAGGAGATGGATTTCTGCTGGCAGTGTCACTTTTTCTCTGATGTGATTTTAGTCCAGTCTTTTTCTCTCACTCATTAGATGAGAGACTGCTGGCCAGTATGACAGTAATTATTAAAATAAATGATAATGATAAAAAATAAAGGGAGACTGTACTTAATTTCACTTTGGATTTTGCTGTTTAAATAAGTAGCAAAAGTTAACAATGATAGATCAGGTGCTGTTTTATTGATTTATACATGTGTGCATATGTCTGCTTTTAATACATAGAAATGATATGATGTTTAAAAACAAACTTTTATATCAGTCTGGCGTTTCCAAAGTCAGAATCCTGGCACTGCACTTGTCCTGCATTAATCTAGAAAGCCAGTGAGATAAGCTATAACTAAGTAAGTACTATTCCATTCAATATGTGGAATGACATTTCCAGATGTTCCAGGACTAGATGTTTTCCCTGATTTTTCTCAAGGATGCCACTCACAGGCTCACCTGTGTAAATCTGTAGATTTGAGGAATAGCTGTTTTTTGCATCACAAGCTGCCATGATTTATTTATCAGATTTGCCTGGATTGCTGGCCGTGTATTACCAGAAGGAGCATTTTCCATGGAAATGGACTACGCTGTCACCTCTGAAGATCAGAGCTAAGAGCTTGGAACGGGTGGACTCTTTTTACATCTTTAATATATTCTGCAGGCTTATTGGGCAGTGACGTAAAAAGACAGTAATTGGAGGACTGTTGAAACCTTTATGTATAGGTTTATAGGAAAACCTTTTATTTACAGGTTTTCAGCTGAGTGTATAGGTGGTGGTCGTGGTCGGTGTGTTTAAGTTCTAGTCGTACTTGTCTTCTTTCTTATCTGCGCCTCATCACTACGGTGTTGGTCTACAATAAAAAAGCACAGAAAGATCTATATCAAAATTCTATAAACTCATCTAAGTTGTATAATTTTCATGTTAGCAATTATAAATGATACTGTTGCTCACCTGCTGCTTCCTGGTTCCGATATTGTGAAATATCGGGGAAAATGATGCCCTGGGGCCCACAAACAGTTTATTGGTTTCTTAGAGGAGGAGGAGGAGGAGGTAAGGTATGAGTAGAAAGTGTGGGAATTTCATTTATCTTTATAGGATTATTGTTGGTTATTGTTTTTAATGTGTGGATGTTGGAAATGTTTGAGCATATTACAGGTATTTTATAGATATTTGTTATGTAGTATTTTGTTTAATCCTGAGTGTAAACTGCAGAATGCTTTAATCCAATTAACGAATCCCAGAGACTATCAGTGTATTCGGATTTGTACACTACAGAGACAAGAACATGGGAATCCACGTATTCTTCATCAGTCTCATTCCAAATGTCGCCATCAACTTCTTTTCTTTCAAGATTTGTCACAGCAATGATGTCGTTCTTGACAATGGCATAAAAAGACACTTATTCTTGTCACAGCAAACCTGGTGAGCCCAGGTTAATGCCCTGCCATGTGAGCCAGGAGGTGCTGCACTTTTGGATTTGTATATTTCAGCAGAAGCAGCTTCAGCACCTGTGACCTCCTCATCAGATGTGTCTGTGTTGATGCTCTCTATCATCCTCCTCGTCAGAAACTGGCTCATTCATATTGCAATGCTGTTTTCTGTATTTTCCTTCAGCAAACATATGATCCACAGCTTGGCTTATTGTAAATCTTCACATATTTGCGTTCTGCAGATCTGCAACTCACCAAGTAAACTGAGTTGTTCTGCACATGCCGTACATGACTATGTTGATCTGTACTTGTAAGTTCGAGTCACTGTCCCAGAAAGTAAGAACTTTCTGTTGGAAAATATCAACTTTTTCACTTCTCCTAGGTTTTAATTCAAATAAAAACCTGTTAAAAATATATATATTGTTTTTGAATCAACAGAAAGGTGCTCCGAGTAGGTGCTCAGAGGAAGAGGGCGGGCTTTACTTGGTGTCAGAGACAGAAATGAAAAAAGCTCAAATGAGTGAGAAGGACGATGAAGGAAACATTTGTGCTGTGTCTGCTCTGTAAGTAGAATCTCTGTGTTTGTTTGAATTCTTGTACTTTGACTGTCTGCTCTCCTGATAACTGATGATGGAGGAGAAGACATGATTTGCTCTGTAGGACTAAGGGTGTACATGCAGGTCTACCCTGGGTTTTCTGTACCACGAAGGTGGTTCCCTTCTTACTGGGGTGAGTCGCCATTGTAACTTGTGCTGTAGGGCAGGTTGTCATCCAGATGAAAGATCAAGAAACAGCTTTTTAATCGATCGATTTAATTTCCTTTGGGGACAAACTGCAGAGATTTCCACGTCTCCTTTGTCAGGCTGTGGGACAGAAAGCGTTAGTGTTTAAAGTTTCAGAGCTCTAATGTTCAGCTGTCACCCTAATAATACACACTTCTTTTGCCTTACATCTTTCTGTGTAAGCAAATGTCTCCATCCAAGGTTGGGTCGGGTCACTTATGTGAGACGTGTCCCCATGCAGTCCTCCACAATCCTGACTGCGTGGTGCTAGAAGTGGATGTTGACTGGTTGATAAGTGGGCAAGGATAGCACAAGGTGGTGATTTCATACCTGCGGATTTCTAATCGGCTCCAGAATAGGTTATGTTCACAGCACAAGTTACCATGGTGATATTATGGTAGTCTTTACCTTATTATAGCTTTATAAAGCCCACTGATGCAATTGTTGTTATGATTTGGTACTATACACACTGGAAGTGTGTTTGGGGTCAGGACTACAGGTTAGGAGAGTTTGAGGACTTGACTTTAACTCTGCTTTGTTTGTCAGCTTGACAGAATGAAGGGAGACTGACACTGATGTTTATTTTTAGTATCTGAAAAGAAAATAATAATAATCTTAATATAAATAAAGCTTAAATGACTAATAAAAATGTGTGTATGTCTGTCTTTTTCTCAGTGTTTATTTTGCCATTTCGGTTGCTTCCTTGTACTTTTACTTTAAGATGAATCATTTCAATTAACCTCAATAATTATAATAAATTCTTACAGGTGGTCCAATGTTTCTGGATTACTCACAGCCTCCTCTGTCTGCATAAAAGCAATGCTGGAACATTGGTGTACCATGGCCTCGTGAGCATCAGGGGAACAGTATTGTCCTTGTTGCTACAGAAAATGGTGAGAAAAAGTAATTAACAATGGAGGAGAGACAGACCATCATAACACTTAGATATAGGTCTTGTAGTCTGATAAATTATAATCTGAAATCTCCGGTTCATCACGCAGGATCTGTGTACGCCATCGAGTAGGCGAAAGAATGGTTACACAGCATTCTGCAGCGCCATGCTGTACCCTCTGGTAAGCTTGAAAACATGGAGTGGTCAGCACGGTCTCCAGACTTAAATCCCATCAAGCTGGTTTGGGATGAACTGGACCGAAGAGTGAAAGCAAAGCAACCTACAAGTGTCAAACATTGTAGAAAGAATAGCATGGCTGTGTTCAGCTGTTATATCTGCCAAAGGTGGCTACTTTGATGAGAAGTTGAGAATACATTTTGGTCTTTAAATTGATTCTATGAACTCCAATTGCCTATTTGTACTATGCTTTCATTTCAGAGTACAATGAGACATTAAACTGGATAATTTCCAATAAGCTCTGATGAAGCTGGATTGACTGAAGTTATTGATTGTGCCATGTTTCCATATGTTCAGTAACTTTACTGTTATTTGTATTTTGTTTCTAAGTGTGCTGTCATCTCCACAGCAGTGATCTGGTTTCTCTGCAGTTTCAATAAACTTTGGTCTCACTTGATCTTCTTGTGTGCTTCTGTTTGTTTCACAAAGATGTCTGATGGACAACCTGAGTTGTTGTGATGAATCTAAAACACTTCAGTTTTCTTCAAAGCAGATAAAGTTCATGTGAGCCACAGACGGCAGGAACAATTTCACACATGAATCTTAGTTACTGTGAAGTTTGATGTCTGTTGACAGCAGAGCTGATTTGATTGTAACTCATTTAATGGACAAAATAAATTTCAGGTACAGCTGCACTCAGCTTTTTCTGTATCTACACGATGGATCATTGTTCATTATAAAAAATATGATGTGAAAATTTAACCCTGTTTTAGAAAATGTTTAACAACAGTTTGCTTGAAGGGGGGAAAAAAACACAGGATGCAACTTTGCAAAGAGACTTTGACTTTGTTATAATCTATTCTAACTCTTATTTTAATAGATGCATATCAAGATTTGGTGATATGAGGGAAACTCCATTAATAAACAGTCATGTACAGTGTGTTGGAGTTTCTGCATACTGATGAAACTGTCTTTAAAAGAAAACTGACAATAATTGCATCACAGACACATCTGATTGTGTTAAAGCTCCCTGTGGTGGAGGGCTATTAAACCACCACAAAATGTCCATACTGGCCATACTGTGGATTTAGTTATGATGTTATACACTCAGTGGCCATTTTATTAGGAACACCTGTCTATTATCAAGTTGAACTCTCCTTTTGCCTTTTGAAATGCTTCAGCACTTCATGTCATAGACTTAAAAAAATATACTGGAAACATTTCTCAGAGGTTCAGGCACTAAATACCAGAGGTGAACAGGACTAAGAGGACAGGGAGGGCACAAACGAGAACACACTGACATAAGATACAGACTTTCAAAATAAAACAGGAACTGCACAGGCAGAGAACAGGGAGCACAGAACCGCAATCATAAGAACATAAAAGTCTGAACCCAAATACATAATCAGACTAGAACACAAGATCATAAGAAACACTTAAAGCTGAGTCAGAATCTATCTATACACACATATATAAATGTATGTATGTGTGTGTGTGTGTGTTACACCAGTGGTGTAACAAAAAACCAAACTACAAATCAAAACAAAAGCTTTGTTTGTCAGCTTGACAGAATGAAGGCAGACTGACAAGTTTATTATATTTTATTTTTATATATTAAAAATAATCTTAGTATACATAAATCTTAAATGACTATTACATTGATTGTGTCTGTTTTTCACAGTTACTGTGAGTCTTTTTCTCCGTGTTTATTGTGTCATTTCGGTTGCTTCATTGTACTTTTACTTTACGATAAATTTTTTTCAATTAAGCGCATTCATTATAATCAATTCTTACAGGTGGTCCAATGTTTCTGGACTACTCACAGCCTCCTCTGTCTGCATAAAAGCAGTCCTGGA